>NW_027495824.1:0-217978 GCF_021521415.1 Bidens hawaiensis | reverse complement strand
TCATTTGCTCACTATAGAAGGTAATAGGTTACCAAGAGCATGGAATGCTATCCACCTCAAGAAGTACTTTTTCTGATTAGGATCAAGTATCCTCTGAGGATCAAGTATCCTTAAAGGATCGAGGATCCTGAAATCGGTAATATCTATCTGATCACTTATTCATTTAAGATTTTTATTTATTAAAGGATAACATATTCTTAACATTCGTACTTTCCAAGTTTTAAGTAACAATGCAAGGTATTAATACGATATTCAATGATCAAGAGGTTGGCCACCTCTCCTTTACATTTAAGGTACTTTACTATTTCCCTTGGCCTAGCCCTACGATTAAGGTATGACCCCCGATAGTCATATCTTCTAAAGTTTAAAGGTTTTCACCTTTCTTATGAATTAGAGTTTCTACATTCTCGCCTGTAGCGCATGCTATCCAACATATAATCCGGGGCAGCGGGACCAGTACACGCTTAGTGGCTGACAATTGCGTTGTTTTCGGCTATATGAGGATCCTACGATTTATGGTAGACGTACCATACCACCGGTTTATAACATTTTCATGTTATCTTACGTTTAGGCTAAATCCCGGTTTGGGCGAGTCCCCAATTAAACATCCGTGTATTGGGCCAGTCCCCAGTTTGGGCTTTTCCCCAGTTTATGGGCTTGTCCCTGTTTTTGGGCTTGTCCCTAGTTTTTGGGCTTGTCCCCAGTTCACGTGCTTGTCCCCAGTTCACGGGCTTGTCCCCAGTTGCACGGGCTAGTCCCCAGTTTGTTATTTTGGCTTGTCCCCAGCTTAATGGGTCGAACCCCAGTTAATTTTATAAGTTGCTTGCAACAGATATCCTAAGTTCAACTACGAGGATAAAGACTTATGGATTCAAAATCCTTAAACTTACTTCTACAAGGATCGAGGAAGGATCATTACTTATGGTAACCTAGGTCTGATTAGACCATATGGTATAATTTCTATTTGCCCATTTACATTTGTTTAACTAAGATCCTTATAAATCTTTTTATTTGAAGATTTAAAATCTTTGAATTGATTCTAAGGATATTCTATCCTAAAATTTTTCTTTTAGTTATTTTTTCAAGGATATTCTATCCAAAAATTTTTACATTTATTTTTTACAAGGATATTCTATCCTATAATTTTCACTCAAGATTATTTCTTAGAACTTTCAATAAGACTAAAGCTATAACAAATAAACTTTCAAAATAAAAAGTAACAAGTGAATAGTCAAAAGTTTTCAATTATTAATCTAAGTCACCTGGACTTATCCAAAATCCTCAACCCGTATTTCACCATACGAAAGATGGACCATCCAACCGGGTTAAACAGGTGTTACTAGCTGTTCATGATTTGCAGGAAGAATTAGAGGTTTTGGATATATAGCTTGAAGGGAAGTCTCAAGGAAACTCTATAGATATATGATAATTATATCTAGCTTGTCAAATCTCATATGTTTTTACAGGAAGTTTGAATTTAAAGGCAAAATGACAGTTGTGATCTTATTACAACTGCCATTTTTGGGGCAATTGTTAAGGCACGGAAATTTGACACTGTGGATACGTTATACTGGCATATGTCTGGATCAGTTATCCTTGGCATGTATTCCAAATCCTGTCAAAATCAAGGATCCTCAGTACTTATTACTAATTAACGGTTGTTCTCATGTGTAGGCTTGTATTTAGCAGTTGTAACGGTTAGAAGACTCAGTCTATCCACTAACTCACAGTCAAGAAGATATGGCACGTGGTCAAATAGTTTTAGTACGTTTAGTGGGGATGATGGCGGATTTATAGGACTTCTTGTTGGGTCAAAAATAATTGAGTACTGAGGATATGTTATTCTTGAAGACGTGTCTGGATCAATTATCCTTCTAAAGAGTTCCAGAGCTGTGTCAAGATCAAGGATCCTCGTTAATTGGTATTGTTAACGATTGTTTCTTATATGCAGATTAATATTTGATAGATATAACGGCTCCAAGACCTATTCCACCTGATATCTCGCTATTGAACTTGTCAAAAACCTGGTCAATAGTCATGGATGAAGCTAGTGGAAGAGTGCCATAAAAATAGGAGTTAGTTAGCTTTTATTTTCTTTTATAAATGAGATCATGATCAATTAGGGTTACACTCTACACATTACACGTTCATCATCAACCTCAGAATTATCTCTTGCAGAAAACACACACTTAGATATTATTGTATTTGTTGATCAATATCTCCACCTTTGTAACCCGATTTTTATATTAATAAATTGGTGATAGACAAGTTTTTCATCACCCTGGTTTTTTTTTTCCTTTAATATGATTATGATTAAATTTTCCTCGCAACAAATCACGGTGTTTCATCTCAATTTTGTTCACATATTCATTATTATTATCATAGCACTATACCTTACAATTACGTATTTGGATACATTATCCTTAGCAGATTTTTGTCCAAAACATTCTATTGGTCCAGGATATCAAAGGCTTTCTGAAGATCCTAGAGGTGATCCCCATATTTATTTGACTTAACCACCATGTCATTAATATAGAATTCCATAGTGTCTCCCAGTTTCTCTTTGAACATCATGTTGACCAGTCTTTGATATGTGGTTCCTGCATTTTTCAAACCAAAAGGCATGGCAGTATAGCAATATATACTTGTTGGAGTCATAAATGTCGTGTCTTCATGGTTTGAGGGTTCCATTTGGATTTGTTGGAATTTCGAGAAGGCGTCCATAAAGGTCAGCATCACATGCCCAACAGTTGCGTCTATCGTGGAGTCTATATGTGGCAACAGGAAAAGATCTTTGGGGCAAGCTTTGTTGAGGTCCGTGTAATTAGCACAAACTCTCTACCTGCTATTCTTTTTCTGGACTACCACCACATTTTTATTTGTTGGAATCCCGAGAAGATGTCCATAAAGGTCAGCATCTCATGCCCAACAGTTGCGTCTACCATGAAGTCTATATGTGGCAACGGGAAAGGATCTTTGGGGCAAGCTTTGTTAAGGTCCGTGTAGTTAGCACAAAGTCTCTCCATGACCATTCCCGTTTTCAACAATCTTTCCACCTCTTCTTGGATGATGGCATTTCTTTTAGGTGCAAATTTTCGTCTCTTTTGTTGAGTTGGCCTGAAAACTTTATCCAAACCCAATTGTGAGTAATATATTTTTAGACATATCTATCATGTCCTCATATTTCAATGCAAAGGTAGAGGTTCTGCTCTTGAGGAACTTGATCAACTGTTCTTCAATTTCTTCGAGAATCTCAGATTCTATCAACACCTTGATGTCAGGATCCTTATCATCTAATTGTACTTCTTTGACCTCTTATTCAGCTACTTCCAAGACATCAAGAGTTTTGATCTTTGATTGCTATGCTTAAGTAGGTTTAGCCGTAGGTTTCATTGATGCGGCATAACAATCTTTAGCCTCCTGTTGGTCGCCTTGAATCTTGATAATTCCCCACGGCATCGGCATTTTGATGCATTGATGATAGGTTGAAGGTACAACTTTCATATCATGGATCCAGTGCATGACTAAGATAACATTGAAAGAAGAAAACACATCAATAACACAACATTTATGGATAGAGTTTACTCCCTCCACATAGACTGGCAGTTTGATCTCTCCCGTTGTACTCTTGGCTTCCCCACTGAATCCCACTAAAACCGAAGACTTTGATATGATCTCAGATTTTGGGATATTCATCCTCTTCAGGGTGTACAACTGGATGATATTATCTGAACTCCCATTTTCCACCAGGATCATACATGCAAAACACTTAGAAATATATAGGGTTATAACCAAACCATCGTGATGAGGATCCCGAATATTGTTGTCCTCATCGTCGAACGTGACTTCGTATTCTTTGGTCAAGATCATAGTCTTAGTTGGTCCTTCCGGTTTCTCCGCCTTGGCTATTTTGGTGTTCCTTCTGGCTGCTGAGTAGGATGATCCACAAATATCCAACCCCCAGAGATAATGTTTAGAATTAGAGCACCAGGTGGTGGGGATTCCGCCATTTTGGGGATCCTGCTTAGGATCTCGACTTTAATTCTTCTTTCCCAGCAGCTCTTTCAAATGACCTTTGCTGAGTAAGTAGTTAATCTTCCTCCTTAGAGCGATGAGATCTTCTGACACATGGTCGGAATCTTCATGACCATCTTGCCTTATCACCTAAATCCTACATAGCATACATTAGTCCGAAAATATCAAAAGAAAAACAATAATCACTTAAGTTGGGATAAGAATCATGATCCTCATCATCGTCCACCACCTTGACCCTGTCATTTCTAGAGTAGGGCTTGGATCGATATGGTTTAGATGATGGAGAATCCGACTTTCTGTTCGGATGGTTGTAGTTGCTAGAACCATCCAGCATTTGCTGAATCACCCTATCTTCTTCCAGCTTGATGAACCTTAGAGCCCTGTTTGCTTCGTCTAGATTCCTGCAAGGATTCATTAAGAGATCCTCATAGAAAGGGGTATCTTTCTTGAGACCCATTTTGAAAGCTTGTACAATCGTTGCAACATCCAGGTTCAGGATCTCTAGAGCTTCATTGTTGAATTTGCTGACGAAATCCCTCAGGATTTCATCATTGCCATGTGTTACTCTATACAAGTCACTAGTTAATCTTTCAAAACTTCTACTGCGAGAAAATTGGTTATTAAACAAATTAACTAAATGAGCAAAATATTAATAGAGAAAGGAGGGACTCTTAGGAGCCATTTCAATGCAGTCCCGGTGAGTGTTGAGCCAAAACCCTTGCATAAGCAGGCTTCCTTGAGGTTCTGAGGTATAAGGTTGATCTCCATTCTTTCTCGGTACTAGGCGACATGCTCTTCAGGGTTCGTGGTCCCATCATACAATTTCATGCTTGGTTTCTAGAATCGCTTTGGGATCTTAGCACGAATCTCGATATTCGGTGGCTGCTAGGAGCCACTTCCAGAATCGACTGGACTATTGATATTAGTTACTTCAACTTCTGCAATTCCTTCTGAATAGCCGGACTAATACCGGAATCTTGCACAACATCGTGGTTAGTTACAGATATAATATTAATATAATTACCAGTATCGGGAATCTTAGTCGGGGATCCCGAGATAACTCCAAATTCTCGAGTGGGAGTAATCCTGGTAGACTGGACGGGATCACTTGTTCTACCCGCATAATGCAAGGTATAAGGCCCCGTTGCCGGTGCCTCACATTGGACGTTGGATTTACTCATAAACAGAGTTCTAAATATCAAAGTTAATTAAAACTTTCGTAGAATAATATTAAAGTCAACCATTCATTACATAAGTCACCATTTAGAATAATATAAAACATGTCTTTTTTCATTCAAACATAAACAACTAAGTCTTCGGATGCCAGCCTCTTTATTCAACTTTCCATGTGTCCCTCTTCAAGCCAGCTGTCTCATTCTACTCACCTGCGTACATACTAAAAATCAGCTACGCTGAGTGAGTTATAGTTAATCATATGACATACAACACATTCGTAAGGACATACTTTTGTTCATACTTTATACTTTCTTACATTCATTCATTATACACTCATTTACCTTCATATTTTCTTTCTTTTATTGTCATACCTTACATTTTAAAGAGCATTACGCCCTACATTCCTTGAGTATTATTAGGGCCCGGTTTCCTCTTTTCTCGAATATTATTAGGGTTCGGTTCCCTCTTGCCTCGAGTATTATTAGGGCCCAGTTCCCTCTTGCCTCGAATATTATTAGGGTTCGGTTCCCTCTTTCCTCGAGTATTATTAGAGCCCGGTTCCCTCTTGCCTCAAGTATTATTTGGGCCCGGTTCCCTTTCGTTACCATACAACCATACATTACCTTTATTTTTTGTTATTATTATAACATTCATACATACTTATCATACATGAAATATTCATACATACTTTCTTTCGCATACTCATTTCTGTTAGGGCCCAAATTTTATAGTCGGATCTGTGGTCAGCTCAGGATCCTGGATCAGCTCAGGATCCTGAATATGCTCGAGATCCCGAATATATTCAGGATTCTCGAATAAGTTTAGTATCCTGAGTATTAATGCTAATAAATATATATTTCTCTCTTGGCGTTGATTTATAATTGCAGATATTAATTGTTGATTTAGTCCATGCGAAATACACGGTTGGTGGTTGCATAAACCGTGTGGAATGAGCTATAACCGCTAGGATTAAGAGCCAAGTAATGGTTAACGGTCAAATATTGACTGTATGCTGAAATCTCGCACTTATATTTAATATTAGCACGTGGGAGAACTATATTATTGTCAGGAATCATTTCTATGTATAAGGATCCTGGATTTACTGACAGGGTTTTAGTATTCGGTTTCCCTGATAATTACTAACTGTTGTATTATCCTCGAATATTTGAGGTTATTTCGCAGGTGGGACCACGTTTGATAAGTGTCTCCCAAAAGAATCGGTCAAAGACGTGGGATGAACGTGGATAGACTCAAAGAAGAGTGCTCCAACGGCTATATTGGAAGACTCTTTCAGTTCCGGTATACTCAGAGAGTTAGTTAGGGATTTTCAGTATAAATAGGCTGCTGTGATCAGTTAGAAAAACACATGTAACACACACCTCGCACTCATAGCTACTGAAACTTATTGTAACACTTAGTATTCGATCGATTATCAGCTCCAACACTTGTAATCAATCTTTTTCGTTATTAATAAATAGACGGCGATAGTTTTCACCGTCCAGAGGTTTTTTGTGCCGGAGATCCTCATGATCAAGGGCTTTTTCCCTCGAAATCTAATTATTGTGTTCATCGTATTTTTGATCAAGCACTCTACCTCACATACGAATTTGATCACAAAATTACTTTGTTAATTTTTGACCGAAACAATTTCATACTTACCACACATTACCTTCCTTAACAATACGTGCAATATCCGAAGATCGTTCACGTATGGTCAAGCATGCATTCATAATATAAACATAACTATCACATTCATCATTAAGACATACACTTACCTTAAACTGTCAAGCATGCATTCATAATATAAACATAACTATCACATTCATCATTAAGACATACACTTACCATTTAAGGTAAGTGTAATGGTAAGTGTATTAACATTCACATTTAGTATGCACACGGCCCCGAAAACATAACAAGGAAATGGGGCTAGAAACTCACCTGGATCCTATTTCGTTCTCCGTTAATCGTTAATCCTTTCCTTATCTGAGCTCGGCTGACTGTACATTAATTATACGTATCAATATATGTCCTATTCATTTTATTCATATTTTAGCCAAGAATGGCTATGTCTGGTCTAACCTAATGACTTTTATGATAGAATACATTTTACCTAGATCATTTAATCCTAATGCTCAATATAGGGTTTCCAAATACGTTAATATTTCTTTTCTTCCTTTTCTTTAGTATACAAAACCTTGGCTGGTATTAGATTACATTTATCCTAGAATCCATTTTGTATCCCATCCATAAGCACCCATCATACCCCACACTCGGATACGGTGGTGTATTCGAGTGTTTACATATGTAATCGAATCATCACTTTGTATGCGATGAGTCATTGTATTCGAGTGTAGTACATGTATGCGACCATAAGGGATGTATTCGAGTCCCTTAATGTAATCGAGCGGGTTGTTTGATATTACCTTGTAATTTATTCACATAATTGTATGCGAGTATACATGTATACGAACCAATGTATGCGAATGTACTATGTGCATTCGAGTTCTGTAATGTAATCGGGTTGTATGCACATAATCGAATTAGCCTTTATATTAGGTTAAGTATTTTTTATTCGAATAAGCTTTTGCATGTGATTAGCTGCATTGTATTCGAGTATACATTTTAATCGAGCGCTTGGATGTAATCGAAGGTGAACATGTAATCGATTGTAGCTATGTAACCGAATTAAGCATATGTATGCGAGTTTACATATAATCGAATCAACAAGGGTACTCGAGTTTCCCGTTGTAATAAAATATGAACATGTAATAGAATTAAAACAATGTATTCGATTATAGCTAATGTATTCGAGTATTTTAGATGTAAGCGATCTTAACTATGTAATCTAATACTTTCATTGTATTCGAATGCTGAAATTGTAATCGAATTTAAACTTATAACCGAGTTACGCATCTAATCGATGAGCTGTATGTTTCATTAATGAACCGTGGCTACGGGTTGGTCATTTAGTCCACCATTATTTCATGTTTCAACCCTTAAACCCTTATTATGGCATTATCTTACCCCGTAAACGTTCCTACGACCATTACCGGCTAAATCTTGACCCGAGTAACTACAAAGTTTGAACCTTTATGGCTAAAGCGTTTAAGACTATATATAGGGTTTCTTTTATGAATCGTGCATAACCATAGGTTCGTTAAATTCATTTAATCATCAAGTTTGCAACTTTATGATTTATCTAGACCCGATCTACTCTAGGGTTAGCAAACCGTTCATAAAAACGTAATCTTTAAGGGTAAAGAACGTACCTTTACTCGTTATAAAGCTACAGTTTTGCTTGGATATGAGCAATAGTCTTGTATCTTGCTTAAATATCCAAAGATCTATCAATCTTTGTCTTGGTTTTTGGTCTTGGATCTCTCCTTTCTTTCTAACGGCCTCAAGAGAGGGTTTGTGTGTGTATTTTGAGTGTGTAGAGAATAAGATGAAGAGAAATGAATGTTTTAGGGTTTTAGGGAGGTTTAAGGGGCGGGGGGGTATTTATACTCTCTTAAGCCCATGGACCTAAGGCCCATCCCATCCCTTAAATCCATCTTTTATTCCAAGTCCATACTCCTTATTATATTTAATCTTACTTAAATATTAACACACGTTTCACAAACATAACTTTCCTTTATTTATTATTATAAAATTTAGGATGTTACACAAGGGGAGGAAATCATCATATCGATTCCATTGGGATCCTGATGCATCGAAGTTCAGGTTCATTGGTAGCAATGGAGTGAAAGATTCCTCCACTAGCTTCTTCCTTTGTGCTTGAATATCCTGGAGCTCCTTTAAGACAGACCTATTGGTTCACTTCTGAGTCTCCATGTGCTCATTCATATGCACTAAAACATCAAAAATATCATCGTTAGACATAAGGACCACCCTTGTGCTTGGAGACCCAGATCTTTGGAGTGACACGCCGGCAGAAGGCCTTGTTGCCGGGGGGAGCATGTTGCTTGATCCTTCAGTTCCTGAGATGCTAACACCAGCAAAATTCGTCTTCCTCTGGGTAGCAAGTGGAGGAGGAAGTGGTTGAGAAACTCCGGAAACCGCAGTTGCCATGTAGGATGAAGCAGCTTTTGATTAAGATGCCATTCTTTAGTATAACTTTGCAAGGTAACGGTTTAGAACAAAGGTGAATATAAATTTAAGGTTAAAAACACCACTTTCCCCACGGTGGGCGCCAAACTGTTTTGGTCAAAAATTACCGAAGCAATAATTGAGAAAATTAGGCAAGTGAGGTAGGGTGTTTCTTTAACAATGAGTTAGGTGATATTGTAGACAAATGCAGCAAAAGTAAAGTGAACACGGCGATATAGCAAGGAAAAGCCTATGATCCTGGTAAGGATCTTCGGAAAAAACCTCAGGAGAAGAAAACTATCCCCTGCCTTGTTGGTGCATGATGTCAGTAGTTAAGTGTCTAGTGTCTGTAATCGAGTCGTTTGGATTTGAGTTTGTATGTAAGCGAAGTTGCTAACAAGTTCGCTGATATAGGCGAACTTGTTAGAAAAGCGAAGTTAGTGACAACTTCGCCTGAACATGCCAGGCGAAGTTGTCGTGATTATATAAACTAGGTTACGGCAATGATAGTTAATAGATTAACAGTCTGTGTATTCGAGTCAGAGAGTTTTGTATCCAGTGATCATAGTATCACGTGTTTACAGTTGGAATACAACGTGTGTTTGGTTATCGTATCGTGTGTTAGCTCGTATTGTTTTCTATACTCGTAACGTCTTACGTAGGGATTCCGCACCTACATAGTACGCGATATCTCGTGTAGATCCGGCTGGGAACCTACAATTGGTATCAGAGCTTTTGCTCGATTGTGCGGTTCGGGATTATCACGCGGGTATAGAAATCGTTCCGTTCGACTATTCGCGGGACGAGTTTTCTGAGCTTTTGTGCTATACTCTCCTCCTACAAGCTTAAACAACCCATAACACCTTCACAAACCTCGAAAAACCCAGAAATCTAATCTGCAGAAACTTCGTGTTCATCAGGCGAAGTTGCCGTCACTGTTAGTAGGGTTTCGGCGAAGATATAAGGTTAAGCGAAGTTATCCACAACTTCGCCTACCTCTTCAAGTTCGCTTACCTCAAGCGAAGTTACCCACAACTTCGCCTACCTCCCAAGTTCGCTTTAAGCGAAGTTATCCACAACTTCGCCTACAGAGCTGTTTGAAAATAAAATTTTTGATTTTCGGATTTCTTTGAGTTTTGAGAAAGATGTCTTCGATAAACATTACTGAACTGGTAAAGATGGAAGTAGAAGCGGGGGTCGGCTACAAAGGCACCTAAGATGCTTAAGAAAACTGATTATGTAGCGTGGAAAGATCGTTTTGAACAATATGTCAAGTATCAAGATGCCAAGATGTGGGTGTGCATACAAGATGGTTACATTCCACCTACTGCTGAGTATGAAGGTCGTGATCAAATCAAGAAATACAAAGAGATGGAAGAAGAGGAGAAGAAAATGTATGAGGCAGAAAGTAAAGCTCATGCAGCAATTACAATGGCTCTTCCACAAGAGATACTTCACACCTTCCGAAAGTATAAAACTGCTAGAGAGCTTTGGGAAGCACTTGAGAACCGGTTTGAGGGCAATGTGGGAATTCGTTCCTCGAAAATTAAACTTCTAAAAACCCAATTCTCGGTCTTCAAGTATCTGAAAAATGAATCACTTGATGATATTATCACTAGATATTATCATCTGATGACTGAACTCAGCAACTATTCAATTGCTTACAAAGAAGATGAGATAGTTGAAAAGCTTCTTGATGCTCTCCCACCGAATTGGGAGATGTATACTGTGTTGATGAGAGAAGATAAAGACTTTGCTGACTATGACCTGGAGACAGCAGTTAACAAGCTAAGAACGTTTGAACTGAATATGGTACGAAAGGAGACACCTACTGATCATGTTCAAGATCCGGGTATGTATGGTGCAAAGGTTAACTCTGGATCAAGTTCGAAAACTGAATCATCTGCTTATTACTCTAAGGGAGAGTCAGGCGCGAGCTCAACACATTAGGGACATGTATCTCTCAACATGAACGGTGATGTGTGCTATGTAGCTGGAGGGTCAAATGCTTCTCAACCTCAAGCGACCAAGAGTAGTTATTCCCCAAGTGTTTCAAACAACAACTACTCGAAGATGCCCATGAGTGTCAAATCTGCTGAACAGCAGTTTGCTCTCTATGCATCTTTTATTGCTTCGTATGAGAACTACATTCAGGGTAAGATCGTTGATCCTGCAGTTTTGGATGAAGACTATGACCAGATCGATGCTGATGATCTGCAAGAGATGGATCTGCAGTGGCAGATGGCTATGATTGTCAGAAGGGTGAAGAGGTTCATGAAGAAGACTGGCAGGAAGTTTATCGGAGAGAGGCCAGGGTTTGATAAGTCGAAGGTACGCTGTTACAACTGTCAGCAAAATGACCACTTTGCAAAAGAATGCAAAAATGAACGTGTAGAACGCAGTCAAAACAGATCTACACAGCAGAGTGGTAGTGGTAATGACTATAGAGCCATGATTTCCAGACAGAACGAGGAGTATAACTGGAATCTGCATGTTGAAGAAGTATTTGAACAGGCCAACTTGGCAAACATCGAAAATGCAGATAGTGAGAAGGGAACTGGCGAAAATGAAGCGTACATGGCAGATGTAGCAGACCAGCTCTCCGAGGTAAGTACCGAACTCCCTTGTACTAAGTGTGAACAGCTGTCTGAACAACTGACAACTCTAACTGATCAGTTTGTTAGTTTGGATGCACAATATAAAACTTTAAAAGAAGATCATCATTTCACTAAAGCTAGAGAAAATAGTTACAAAGTAAAAATTAAAGCTAGTGAAACAGATATTAAAAGTCTTAAAGCAAAGCTTGCTGAAAAAATTAAAGTGATTGATCTTAGCTATGAAGTTCTAGAAGAGAAAACTAAACTAATAGCTGAAAGGGAAAAACAGATAGTTGATCACCAGGTAAAAGTGGTGGAACTTAACAGGAAACTTGAACAATTCAGAAATTCCTCCGCTATACTTGATCACCTCGTTAGTGATCAAGGTTCCCCAAAAAGGGGAGGAATTGGTTATCATGAAGTTCCACCACCTTTCAATCATAATTACACTTATGACCCTAGTAATTAGAAATCTGTCGATGTTGACTATGGTCAGACAGTTCCGGTTAAAGTAACGATTAAAGAACCAGAATTTAGTAAGCCTGTTGCAAGTGTTAAGATTTCTGCTCCGAGTCCTGTCTCATCTAAATCGGACAAGTCTTCTGAGTCGAGTGAGACAAAACAAGAGGAAGTGTTACCAAAAAGTGGAGAAAAAAATAAAACACCTGAAAAGAAGTCTCCACTAAACCCGTATGTCCCACCATATGTGAGACAAACGGGCAGTAATACAGCCTCAACATCTAAGACAACTTTTGATAAAAAAGTTGAAAACAGGTGTTGTTTTAGATGTAATCAACAAGGACATCTTGTTGCTGATTGCCCTCTGAAGCAGAGATTCAGAGGTGTGAGGCCTTCGAGAACTGAGAATAGAACTAACGATAATGTTAAAACTGAAAACCCATCAAAATTCAGAAATTGGTCTAATTCAGGTTTTCAAAGAAAAGGATCTCAGTTTTTCACTGCTAACAACCAAACCATAACTAATAATTCATTTAATTCAAGACGGTTTGGATGGCCTCATAGACAATCCACAAGAAGGTATCCTGTTAGGACTCACAGAAATCATTATAATACTAACTTTGGACAGCCAAGGTACGGAATGTATCGACCCAAGACCAATCGGTCTTGGGTCCCTAGATTTTAATCATCGGCTTTAATCGTGCAGGAACAGTTGAACAGGGCTGCCAACAATCAATGGGTTGTGGATAGCGGCTGTTCCCCGGCATATGACGGGTAACAAGAAATTGTTACACGACTTGAAACCTGTTCAAGGAGGAAGGGTGAGTTTCGCAGGAGAGAGCGGTGGAAGAATTACAGGAATAGGGAAGGTGTCAAATGGAAAGATGACTTTGGAGAAAGTAAACTTTGTTGAAGAACTGAAGCACAATCTGCTGAGTGTTTCTAAGATTTGTGACAAAGACTACACCGTACATTTTACAAAGAATGAAGCAATTGTGTTGTATCCTGGTTTTAAGATACCAGAAGATTGAATTGTTATGAAGGCTCCAAGAGTGAAGAATACGTATATCATGGATATGAGATCGACTGAGATGGCCACAGAAGAATCGTGTCTTCTGTCAAAAGCGACTGAATCGGAGTCCGAGTTGTGGCATGGGAGAATGGGACACATTCATCTTCGGAAAATGAACTACCTTGTCAAAAATGGGCTTGTGCTGGGTGTTCCCTTGAAGAATTTCAACTTTGAAGACAAATGTTTATCATGCAAAAAGGGAAAGCAACACAAGAAATCCCATCTCACCAAGAAGGTCAATTCAATTGTCAGTACCCTAGAATTACTTCACATGGATCTCTTCGGTCCCGTGAATGTAAGAAGTCTAGGAGGAACATCTTACTGCTTGGTGATCACTGATGATTTCTCACGATATTCCTGGGTATATTTCCTGAAGTCAAAGGATGAAACAGTGCAGATGGTAAAGAATTTGATTACCAAGGTGGAGAATATCATGGGGAAACGGGTTAAATTCATCAGGAGTGACAATGGAACTGAGTTCAAGAACTACGAGATGGAGATCTTCTGCTTACAGAAGGGGATAGAACACCAATACAGCGCACCGTATACACCGCAACAAAATGGAGTGGCTGAGAGGAAGAACATAACCTTAATTGAAGGAGCCAGAACTATGCTGGCTGATTCGAAACTTCCCGTGGTGTTCTGGGCTGAAGCTGTTGCAACAGCCTGTTATATCCTTAATAGAGTGTTAACTGTTAAAAGATTAAATAAAACCTTTTATGAACTTATGCATGGGAGAAAGCCAAACTTGAGTGGTCTTGAACCATTCGGGTCCCCATGTTCGATATTAAAGACCAATTCTAAATTTGGTGAAGTAGCCGACGAAGGAATCTTAGTCGGATACGTTGTTGGGACTCCCAACAGACGGGTCTTTAATACATCGAACGGCAAGGTTGAGGTGGTGTGTAACACTGATATCACAAGTTACAAATCACCAAAACCAAGCTCGGGACCCGCTGGGGTTTTCGACTATGATAGACTTTTTAAATCTTTTAACATACCTTATCTAGATTTTGCAGATGTTGAAGAAATAATTGCTACGAAGATGATATGTGATGAGGAAGACACTTTGGTACAACGACCACAGTATGATGAATGTCAGCCTTCCTCGTCAAATGCTGTCAATACCCCTGCTGCCTCTACTGAAGAGGAATTCATCAATCCGTTTCACTCTCAACATCATTCACCCATTGATGAGCTATCTTCGAACTTGGAAGATAATCTGAATGTCAGTTCGGTTCCGACTACGAGAATTCACAAAGATCATCCTTTGGAGAATGTGATAGGTGATCTGTCCGCCGGTGTACAAACAAGACAAAGCTTGAATGAGCACACCTGTGTTTACACAAGCATTAAAGAATCAGGCATAATCAACGAGTGCTTGTACACCTGCTTTATCAGCCAGATTGAACCAAAGAACTATCAAATGGCTCTTAAGGACAGCTCGTGGGTCGAAGCCATGCAAGAAGAGTTAGCTCAGTTTAAGAAAATGGAAGTATGGAACTTGGTTGCAAAACTACAGAATGTGCATGCGATTGGCACAAAATGGGTCTTCAAATGTAAGAGAGATGAGAAAGGGATTGTTATTAGGAACAAGGCGAGGCTGGTTGTTAGAGGCTTTAATCAACAAGAGGGGATTGATTACAATGAGGTGTTTGCTCATGTGGCAAGATTGGAAGCCATTCGGCTGTTTTTGGCATTTGCTGCTCATAAGGAGATGAAGGTCTTTCAGTTGGATGTGAAAAGTGCGTTTCTAAACGGTAAAGTCGACGAGGTTGTGTATGTTGAGCAACCTCCGGGTTTTCCTGACCCTGACTTTCCCGATCACGTGTACAAGCTAAGTAAGGCGCTGTATGGACTACATCAGGCACCTCGTGCCTGGTATTCAACCTTATCAGATTACTTGCTTGAGAATGAGTTTGAAAGAGGTAAAATTGATAGCACATTGTTCTTCAAGAGAAAGGGTAGCGACTTTCTACTGGTGCAAGTCTACGTGGACGACATTATCTTTGCTGCATCAAAGGTCGCCATGTGTCAGGAGTTTGAGGCCATCATGAAGAAGAGATTTGAAATGAGTGCTATGGGTGAACTAACTTTCATTTTAGGATTGCAGGTTGATCAGAAGAAAGATGGGATGTTCATTCATCAGACGAAGTATGTCCATGATGTTCTCAAACGCTTCAAGATGGAGGACAGCACTCCATATGATACTCCGGTCTGCGTCAATCACAAATTGGGTGCTGATTCAGATAATGATGCAGACGTGGACCCAACCCAATATCGGGCTATTATAGGTTCTTTAATGTACTTAACTGCTTCTAGGCCTGATATAATGTTTGCTGTTTGTCTTTGTGCACGCTTTCAGGCAAACCCAAAAGAATCTCATTTGAAGGGTGCGAAGAGGATACTGCGGTATCTCAAAGGCAAGCCGAAGCTGGGGTTGTGGTACTCGAGAGGAGGAGACTTGGAGCTAGTCGCTTACACAGATTCTGATTATGGAGGGTGCAATCAGAGTCGGAAGTCTACAACTGGTGGATGTCAGTTTCTTGGTGGCAGACTAGTGTCGTGGCAATGCAAGAAGCAGACCTCAGTCGCAATTTCAACCTGTGAAGCAGAATACATGGCAGCATCCAACTGCTGCTCCCAGGTTCTTTGGATTCAACAACAGTTGCGCGATTATGGTCTGAATTTCTCACTTACTCCTATTTGCATTGATAACACTGCTGCTATCTCAGTAACTAACAATCCCGTGAAGCACAGTAAAACTAAACATATTGACATACATCATCATTTTATACGGGATTGTGCTGAGAAGAAGCTGATTGAGCTCGAAAAGGTTGACACGTTAGATAATTTCGCTGATTTATTCACGAAAGCGTTTGACAAAACTAGATTTCAAAACCTTGTTGAGCTGAATGGGATGATCAATCCCGAGTAACCATGCTTTGTGTTTGTGTTATAAAAAAAAAATAAATAAAAAAAAAAAAAAAGGTCACTATCGCTTAGAATTATGTCGGTTGCCTCAGTTTGAAGGACATGTCTTCGGATATGTTTGGTCCACATTTCTACTTGTAGAATATGAGGATAGCCATTAACCAGATGACTGAAAGTGACCGGGCGGTTTATGATGAGTTTTCATTCTTTCGCTGAAAATTAGTCGATCATACTTAGTTAGAAGGACACATACTAGTATGTGGTCGGTCCAGCTGATCCATTGGATCTTCGGGATAGCCGTTAACCTGAAGACTTTGATTTGGTCGGGGCGATAGAAGTTAAATTTTTCTTTTCGGGAGATGAAATTATTTTTCAAGTCTACTACTTCGTAAGAAGTACCTTTACTATGTTTAACTAAAAATTGATCTAACCTTGGAAAATGATAGATATACTGATTCTGTGTGCTTAACTAGTGAAGTTATTAGGCCTAAAAGACTTTAGAACAGTCATTGTATGTCATGGTAGCTTTCTATGGTGCGTAAAAGTAGAAGTGATACTAACTAAATCTACTCAATTTTATGTGGAAACTCCTTAAGAGTTGTGCTTGTCTTCATACATATCTTTCCGAATGATAGGCAGAAAAGCGATTACCCAGTCATACACGAGCCCGTGAGTGTTCTGATTCCCGTGAATATAGAGTGTCAAGACGCTGCAGTGATCCAGATTCGGGACTTGCAGTTATTTTCTACTTGAAGTTGTGTATATACATGTTAGATTAAAAAAAAAAATTTCTAGAGTTCATAATGATAATGATTATCAGTCAAGACACAAGAAGGTGAACGGGAAGCAGAGTCTAAGATCGAAGAGTAATTACTCCTTAATCAGACACTACGGGTCGAGGTCAATTCGGGGTGACTTGGGGAAAGCCAAATACGCCTTGAGAATAGATAGGAGGCATCATAATCTCTGAGTTGTTGCCCACTTAAGTTTTGAGCTTAATTGAACCTAACTCGTATCACAGAAACGATGAAAACCATTTTAAGTAGATTACCTGCTTACAACTTGTTTTCTTTATGTCATAATACAGCTGAACACGGATCTGTGTGACAGTCACGAAATTAGTATGATTCCTGTTCGGATCTTTTCTAAAACATGGTAGTCCCTGTCGAGACTGAAATTTGATCCCGTGTACTTTAATTTTTCAAATTTTTGTTAATTTTGTAATTGTTTGATTTTTACCTGGTTACTTGGTCTTGATCGTATCATTTAACGCTTTAAAGGATGTTTTTTAAAACTTTATTGAAAATTGTTTAAAGTATAGGGGTTTGTTTTGTAAATACAGGCGAACTTGTTTATAACTTCGCCTGGAATAGGCGAAGTTACCGACAATTTCGCCTGTACTAACTTTGACCCTATATAAAGGAATTTAAAGGTCAAACAGTTTCATTATTTCAAACTTCAGCGAACTTATACTCCGACACTTTAGCGAAGTTATCGATCTAAATCATCTGTTATTTTTTACCTCGATTTAAATCAGATTAAAGGTGTGTAGGGTTTATAGTATCGTATATTCAATGTTTTTGAGGTTGATCATCAGTCGTTTCGACTCGATTATCGACCTCGTCTTTCGAAACCATAAACACCCGATTTCAAACCTGTTTTTACGTGATAGTAAACTACTAGAACGTCTAAAACTTCATAAAATCATGTATTTCGGAGTCCTCGATCTCCGAAATCATCATCTACACGTCGTTCAAAATCCCTAACTGTTGCCGATTCAAATTCGGCGAAGTTACAGTTTAGGCGAAGTTATCCGTAACTTCGCCTGAGGTTTAACTTCGCCTGATTATTGATTTTGAAACAGTTTATGAGGCAATGTTGTGATTAGGCGAAGTTATCCGTAACTTCGCCTGGACCATTTTACTTAACTATTATCAGACGAAGTTCAAGTTGAAGCGAAGTTGTTTCCCAACTTCGCCCCAACTTTAACTTCGCCTATACAGAATTGATCACAACTTCGCTCATGGTAACAGGCGAACTTGTGATTCGCTTTGACGTTTATCTAACTTAACCTGTTTGTTGCAGATATAGCTGCTGTTGCTGGAGCAGGTGGTGCAGGCGGTGATGACGGAGGTGATCACCAGAGACAGTTTTTCTCGGGTCACAACATGTACATAACATTAGACCCGGAGGCGAGCGGAGTTGATGATTTCCGCGAAATCATCACATTTCTTTTATGCTCGAGGATATTCCTTGCCATTACAACAACTCTGCCAATATCCTTGCCCAATATTGAGGATTTCTGGCAGACAGTGGAATACGACTGTAGAGTCGAGCCCCCGGTGATGCGCGCGACAGTCAACAATCAGATTGTTCAGTTCTCTTCTGAACAAATCCGGGCGGCTTTACGATTTGGGAACGAGACAAGGGATGACCCAACCGAGTTTGTAGCTCCTTTCCGTGATGGAGCGTTTTTGAGGATGGGATACTCTGGTCCCTTGGGGGATACGCAGAGGAGGAAAGGCTTTTTACTTGACCAGTGGCGCTTTCTCATGCATGTTATGATCGTTTGCATGTCAGGGAGAAAGGCGGGCACTGATGGCATGGGCGCGACCATGTAGTCAGCGATGACTGCTCTGACATACAACAAGCGATTCAGCTTTAGTCAGATGGTCTTTTATGAGATTGATCGTCAAAGAAGAGCGATGGCGCGTGAGCGATTCATCATGTATCCAAGATTCCTACAAATGATCTTGAATCATGTTGCTCCAACGCTTCCTCAGCGCCGTCCAATCCGATACGTTGAGAGTGTGAACAACGGATCTTCGCCCAATGTAGATCCTCCAGTGCGAGGAGCAAACCTGAGCTACGTCCTCGACATACTCCACTCTTTGGGTACTTAATCAACCCGGGGTATGTACCTGCTCGAGGGGACAAGTTTAGGGACCCGGCACCACAACAGGCAGGAGCACCTCAAGCTATACCTGCTGCTCCTGTTGTGTCACCGGAGGAGAACGTGGACCTTGATGCAGAATTTGGTGGTCAAGGCTTCTTTGATATGGATCGGGTGGATCCAGAGGAGAACGTTCAGGTCCCGGTTGAACGTGCTTCGACTGTGAATGTTACTAGGACAGCTGCTGCGGTGGCTGGTTCTGATTCTGATGATGAAGTGGCAGAGGCCAGAAGGATTATGGTGACTCGAGAAAGACTACATGGGAAAAGAAAGAGAACAGATGATGATAGCGAGTCTGATTATGAGGAAGAGGTACAACAGTTGATCCGGAGGTCAAGAAGGGAACGGATAGATGCAGGATCAGGAGCCGGTGAGAGCTCTAGGGTGGTACGTTTCACTCCACCAGCACTATCCGGTATGACAATGGTTCCCTCATCACTACAGGTTACAAGGCCAAGCGCTACGGGTGTTCCCGTAGTGGCTACCTCGTCTACATTTGGCCTCCCACCCACTACTTTCCAACTTTCGACTCCTGAGATCGTTTCATTGCCGCCTCCGACTGTTACTCCATCGGAGGTCGTGGAACAATTTATAGAGTCGACTGTTGTGGCCACTGCAGGGCTATCGGTGACGATACCCCCTGCGGTTACGTCTATCTCTACTTCTGAGGTCCCGGTGACATCGGAAATCCCTCCTCAGTACACTCAAGATATATCGCATATGAGGTTCGATTTCGATGCAACCCTATCAGACTCAGAACGAATAGCAGCACTGGAACGGGTCGTGGCAGAGCAGTCAAGGATTAATCTTATCCAGACCCAGGCTATTCAGCGCCTAGTTACAGAGAATCAGATGCAGTCGTCCCTCCTGGTACAACATGGAAAAATCATAGATGCTTTCAAGGAGTTCTTGGCATCTCAGGGGGAGACGAACTGTAAAGGCGACGAGTTGAGGACCAAGAGACGAAATGATAGAGACGAAATGATAGAGACGATGATCCCAATGCATCGAAAGATGCAGGTGGTGAGTTGCCAAGAACTGATCAAGCTCTTGGAACTTCCACAACTCAGGGGGAGTCGACATCTGCAGCTGGTGGTGATGATGTGGTGGTGGTTGACGTAGAGGAGATGGATGATGTTTTGGTTGATGATGATGATGTACTACCGAGTGATGTGATGGAGAAAATTGGTGAAGAGATTGTGATGGATACAGAGATAGAAGAGGGAGAGATAGTAGAGGAGAACGTGGAGCATGAGATACCGCAAGTCGAGAACGTAGATATGAGTCAACGGATTGGGAATGATGAGTCTGAATGGGAAGAGCAGCCTAGGTGGAAGGAAGGCTATGCTCAGTGGTTCGTCAAAACGAAGAAACCGACGGTCCCTACAATGTTTAAGAAGAGTTACAACATTAAAGGCTATGCTGAATCGAAGAAAGGGATTATATGCTGGATATATGACGAGCAGTTGAGGCTCTTCGTGATTAAAAGGTATGACGGTGTTCAGTACTTTAGAAGGATGTTAAGATCGTTGAATACACTGCCAGAATGTGAAGTGAAAGACTTAGCCAGATTGGGATGGATAAACAGAAGTGACGATAATATGGCTAGAGTCATTGGGAAAATTGTATGGAAAGAAAGTATAAAAGAGAAGAAATTTGAGCTGTTGAAGCCATAAAAGGGAAAGCTTGTTGAAGACAATGATAGAGGTTTGAGAGCTGATGGAAAGCCTTGGATGATTATGAAGTATAAACCGATCCGGTGTTTGAAAGAAGTACCGATGAAGCTAATGCCCAAGGATGTGCTTAAAAACCTGAAGTGGTGGTTTGTAAATTGTGAGACAGCTGAGGCAGTGATGGAAGACGAAGATGAACAAGAGCTGCTTAGAGTGTACGATCCGATGCACTTGGTAAACTTATCGCAAGCTGATTTGCAGGTGTTGAATGACAAGAAGATATTTTATATTCCTGCTTGGAAAGACGAAGCGAGGAAATATCAAAGAGTTGTCTCGGTTTGTGTTAGAGAAAGAGTGCATGCTTGAAGATAGAAGATTGAAGATTACAAGACACGTGTTTGAAGATAAAGAGATGAAGCTACTGCCAAGGGGGAGTCTGTTGGTGCATGATGTCAGTAGTTCAGTGTCTAGTGTTTGTAATCGAGTCGTTTGGATTTGAGTTTGTATGTAAGCGAAGTTGCTAACAAGTTCGCTGATATAGGCGAACTTGTTAGACAAGAGAAGTTAGTGACAACTTCGCCTGAACATGCCAGGCGAAGTTGTCGTGATTATATAAACTAGGTTACGGCTTAGATAGTTAATAGATTAACAGTCTGTGTATTCGAGTCAGAGAGTTTTGTATCCAGTGATCATAGTATCACGTGTTTACGGTTGGAATACAACGTGTGTTTGGTTATCGTATCGTGTGTTAGCTCGTATTGTTTTCTATACTCGTAACGTCTTACGTAGGGATTCCGCACCTACGTAGTACGCGATATCTCGTGTAGATCCGGCTGGGAACCTACATGCCTCAATATATTAATAACCAAAACGGTAGTTACAACTCGAAAGCTCGTTGTGAACGAAGACTAGAGTACAAGTGTAGTGTAGAGAGTGAGTGAGAAGTGTCATACAACGTTCATAAAGGCCTCATTATATAGAAAAAGTAAATAACAATATTCCTTGTAAACCTGGGAACCCTAGCCGTCGAGATCATTCAATGAATCAGCTTTCTCACACGTGTTTTTTAGCTTGTATCTCCGAGCTTTCAGATTGAACTAGTCAATTAGCCGTTGTAGATATTTATCCTTTGCGCAACCTACAAGCACAACTCAATTAATAATTAAGTAGAGTTGGTTAGCTCAGGATCTTGAAGTTAGCTGGAACTCGAGCTATCAAGATACCCGTTAGAATCACTCTTGGACTAAAACGACCCCTAACAATGACGATGGTGCGGTGAGACGGTGGTGGTAGTGGTGGCATGGTAGCGACAGTAACGGTGATCAAATGGTGGTGTTGAGAAAATAAGATGAAAGATGAATAAAATGAAAAAAATAGTATGTAAGAAGGAATTGTTTTCATGAAATGAGTTTGTAATTATTGATTTTTTTCTATTGAGCAACAGACAACCACCTTATTTTGTTTTACTTTGTAGTTAGTGTGTTGTATTTTTTTTTCTAGCTTTGATGGAAAAAAAACAATTATTAAGCTTAATAATATATTTTTGTGTTCTTTTCGGTGTGGTGTATCAGTAAGAAGTTTGAGTTTTTCAATGGAGACATAAGTTCAATCCTTACTTACAAAATTTTAGGAGGGGGACATGAGTGTCTCAATGAAAAAAAGACTGGGATATTTGTAATCTCCAATTTGATCATGAGGGGGTCCGGGTTTACGACAATTGACATTCGGGCTGCTGAGTTATTTCTGAAATTAAAGATAACTTGAAGGCCCTTAAAGACTCCATACAACTAGGTTATAACGGTGAACTTTAGCTATTGAATGAAATAAAATAATAATAATAATATTGTTTTGCAAATCCTCGTAAAAACAGAAGGGTAAATATCTTTGACGGCAAAGAAACACACTGTCATCCGCTGACTCTTCTTCACCCACCAACACTCTTTCCCATTCGTGAACCCCACTCTCCCAACCCACCACTAAAACCCTAGCGTGCACATCACGCTCCACCACCGTGTCTGAAAACCGAAACCCCAATTTCCATTTCCCCCAAAATCCTCCGTGTAATAACTACTAACATTAAAAACCAAATAACACAATCCAAACTCCAACCGCAATACCACTTGTACAAACCTCATAACAACTTGCACATTACCTGGATTTAGTCATTTCCATTCTGGAAAACCCAGATTCCTTTCTTTTTTTCATTTATTTCTATTTTCTTTTAATTTTCTTAATTTCTTGACTTCACATGCACCAATACATATACAAATGCATCAGACACTCAAAACCCATTTCAAATTCTTGCTTCTTTTATCAACTCCATCACTTTATTCATCATATTCATGATCTCGATTGAAATTCGGATCCGGGTTTGAGTTCAAACCGTCAGTTTTGATCTGGGTTTTTAGGGTTTTCAAAGAAGTTTCTTGATTTGAATCAATTCGAACAAATTATGGAGGAATCACTGCCACAAGGACAAGATCGAAGTTCCTCTGCTTCGAATTCGTCTCCAATTTCACATCGTAAGTAGTTTATCAACCGATTTGAGATTAGGGTTTTGTTTTGATTTTGAAATTTGGGTGTGAAATTTCGATCTGGGTTTCGTGATTCTTGGGGTTATTATCTTGATTCAAGTGTTTTGGTATGCGGGTTTTTTGTAGTTTTGGTTTATTGTGAGTATTTGTATGATTTAGGAATTAGGGTTTGTTTGTGTGATTTGGGGGTGGGTTGATTTGGGTTGCATTTTGAAATTGAATTGAAATGTGGGTTTATTCAGATCTTGATTCTTGAAATTGTGTTTTGTAGCGGAATCACCGAAAGATGAAACGGTTGTTTCGGATCAGACGGAAGCCCAGAATGCGAGTCGATCTCAGACCCCTGTGAGTTCGGATCAAATGTACTACTATGGAGGTAATATAGGAGATGGTTTTTTTACGGGTCTGTGGGTTAACGGGTTAGGTTTTAAACGGGTCGGTTTTTAAATTGGGTTGATCCATAACCAGTTTTTTGCCTGTTTTGTTTTTATAAAAATTTGGGTTGGTTTTTGGTACGAGTCTAAACGGGTTGGGTTGACCCATAAACACTTTTTTGTGGGTTTTTAAAGGTCACAAGTAAATAATGTTTTTGTTAAAATTACATAGTTTTATTTTATGTAATCTTTGAATAAAGACCTAAGTTGACCTGTTTGACCATCCATTTGACTTGTTGACGTATTAGTTATTTACTTATTTGGATTTTTTTTAACCTTTTGAGATAAATCAAAATCCAAATAGACAAATTTATAATTAGATGGATTTTTTCAAAAGGTGGGGTGGGTGGTTAATGGGTTCGGTGTGAAACGGGTCAGATCATGTTGGGTTGACCTGTAATACTTTTTACTCATTTTTTTTAATATATATGGTCTAAAATGGTACATGTTGATACGGATCGGGTTGGGTTGACCTGCAAACACTTTGTTGTTGGTTATTAATAACATAAGTCGTGATCGGGCTAATTATGATGTCATAAACAATATTATTACAATAACAATCTAAATCTTTAAACAATGACTTTAATTGACCCGTTTTGATATGTTATCAGGTTATAATGATGGCTCAATTAACTGGACTAACAACATGCAAATTATGCCTCCGATCTACACAGACAATTCTTCACTGTTGTTTCATCCCGCATACGGGTTTGACCCGCAAATGGCATACAGCCCGTATTCACCCGTAATGATAGACGGTCAACTTTATTCACAACAAGTCCCATTATCTCCATCTTACTATTCCCAGCCCGTTTCTTCAAATGGGTACGCCACATCAGCAGGCACAGGTCAAGAGGGTGTTGGTGAGAACATGTATTGGGCCTATATGCATTATCCTGTCAATAATGGTTATGGATACTATAACGTGCCCAGTGAATCTGGTTTGAATCAATCTACACCAGTTGGTATACTCGGCCCGTATGAGCAGACACAATACAATCATGGGCCTGCCAAAGAAGTCAAACTTAACCGGGACTCGGTCAACTTAAGCGGTGAGTCACATGCTGTGACCAATCGTGGACCGAGGGCTTTAAAGCCGAAAGGAAGTAATTCTGCTGACCGTACATCAAGCGATGCTGACCTTTACAACCAGCCAGATTTCAAAACAACGTATGAAAAGGCGAAGTTTTTTGTAATAAAATCTTTTAGTGAAGATAATGTTCATAGAAGTATCAAGTATGGTGTGTGGGCCAGCACCGCGCTTGGAAACCGAAAACTCGATGCGGCTTATCAAGAAGCTAAAAAATATGGTGATACATGCCCGGTTTTTCTTCTCTTTTCGGTATGTTACTTATATATTAACACTCTTGAGAGGTGGGAAATTGGACTGGGTCAAACCGGTCGGGTTAGTTTGACCTCAGTCTGTTTGACCCACTTAACCAGTTTTCTTTTCATTTACTTTTTTGACCCGCTAGAGATAGTGAGTGCATTGGTTGATTTAGGTCAAATTGGTCTCAAACAGAACCAAAAACCGAAAATTTGTTTTTCTGAGTTTCTGAATATTCAGTTTGGTATTTGTTTTTTCGGTTTTATCTTTTGGGCTTGAAATTTTTGGGCTGAATAAAAAGGCCCGAGATCAAGGGCTAAATTTCTTGGGCTACACCACTTATTAGTTTCTTACAAACTACTTAAAATCAGTGTTTTGGTTTGGTTCGGTTCAGTTTGTTTGTTTTTTCTCTCTTTTTGGGCTTATAGCAATGAAACCAAAGCGAAAAATCGACTATTTAAAAACCATAAAACCAAACTGTTTTTCTCTTCTACTTACACCAACTCTTGATAGAGGTGGCACTTTGGGCCTGGTCAAATGGGTCGGGTTAAATGGACCTCAGCCTGTTTGACTCACTTGACCCGTTATAGATGAAACATAGCCTGAGTCAATCCCTACATAACTTTTATGATTTGGCCTGTTTGATCGTTTGGACTTTTTTGTAGGTAAATGCAAGTGGACAGTTTTGTGGAGTTGCTGAAATGATCGGGCCCGTGGATTTTGAAAATGATGCAGATTACTGGCAGTTAGATAGGTGGAGTGGCCAATTTCGTGTAAAGTGGCACATCATTAAAGATGTTCCCAACAGTCGGTTTCGCCATATTCTTCTTGAAAATAATGAAAACAAGCCCGTAACTCATAGCCGAGACTCACAAGAGGTATTGTTTAAACAAGATGTCACAACTTTGACTTTTTTCATATGAACGGATTCGTTTGGTTGTATAGTGTCTCAAACGGGTCAAATGAGTAAAATTAGCTAAAAGTGAGACGGGTCAAACAGGTCAAAAGTAGGGCTGCTAAACGAGCTGAACAGAGCCAGCTTCTACCTGGGCTCGAAGTTAAACGAGCTAGCTCGGCTCGTTTATTCTTACGAGCTGAAATTTTAGCTCGAGCTCAGCTCGTAAAAGGCTCAAGCCTCGATGAGCCACAACTCATTTAATGTAATATTGTGTCTCAAGTTGGCTCGTAGATCATATTATATGGGCTTATTTATAAATGAAATTTTGTTATAATATTAAAATTTGTGTTGAACTTAAATGAGCGAGCTTACCTTGGCTTGAGCTCGGCTCGTTTATTATTGATCTGATTTCAAGCGTGACTCACGAACCACAAGCTTTTTGATATGTAATCAAATTATGCAGCATGGACATGTTGGATAATGGGCCAAAGTGGGTGATTTTATGGGTTAAAACGGGTTGGGTATTTTGACCGGTTTGGCATAACCAATATTAACCAATTGATAAGTAGTAAATAGTGTTTATGGGTCAACTCTTATTCTTTTTGTGTAGGTGAATCTTGAAGAGGGCAATGCAATGTTGAAAATCATCAACGAACATGATTCGGGCACATCACTTTTGGATGATTTTAGTTTTTATGATGAACGCGAGAAATCTGTTCAAGAAACAAGAGCCAAAGAACGCGTGTCTTCAACAAACAACAACGGTATCGTTGAAGCTTCAATAAACGGGCTTTCAGACCGTGTTGCTGACTCACTCCAGTTGGAAGAACACAAGGAGGGACAGTGAAGCGGTTACTAATTCGGTTTTTTAAAGTTATGACAAGTTTTAGCTTTTTGATGGGCCCGTTTAGTTTTTTTTACCCTTTTTATTGTTGGCGGTAGGCGGCGGTGATTACAGGCGGGTTCAGGTTGGGGTATGTTGATTCCATTGTTATTGGAATGGTTTGTTGACAGGGTGGCGGTTGTGTTGCTGCCCAAACAAGTGTACAATGATTGATCATATTAATTGACAAAATGGTAACATTAGTTTTCTTGATTCTCTGTTTTGGGTTCATTGAATGATGTTTTTACCTGTGGAATTTGAACTATTATATATAAAATCGACGTGACTTGGATTTGTCTCGTCAAACGGGTTCTAGGAGGGAAAAATAGCTATAGAGGAAGGATACGGGTTGGCGGTTGAATTGTTGAACCTGACCCAACTCGTATATTTATTTGTGTCAAATATAAACCCGAGCCTGGACACACTTAAATTAAATGTATGTTGAGTATGGCCAATTAACGCGTTGTCTAAACAAGAAATGGGTTGGTTTGTTGCAAAACAAGTTGTGAACATATTGAACGGGTTTGTAGCGTGTAATAAATAGGTTAAACAAATTTTAGACGGGTTTGTTTTATCCATGTTAAATCAAGTAGGTTGTTGACGTGTGACACAACCAACCAACCACTTTATCAAATGGAAGGACTCAAAATTTGATTAATGTGCGTTTGTCATGTGTTGCGTACAGCGTTGTATGAGGAGTTTCCACCTATGCAAAAACAATTTTTATAGTGTTCAAAACCGCAATGTATTTCAATTGTTATATCTTTTTTTGCTTCTCCTTTCATAATATCATTTTTATTGTTTTATTTACTACTACGGACTTTATATTTTATTTATTTAAGACTACATTTTATAAAATAACATATACAAAATAAAATATTTTCATATTTTGTTTACACTAGATACATATTTACATTTTAAATTATGACGTCATTCGGATAAATATGAACCAGTAAGGCGTCTGGTTCAAATTTTGTTTTATGTTAATATATTTATATTCTAAATTTTAAATTATTTATTACGTTTTTTAGGTTTCTTAAACCGGTTCGACTAGTATGCCAGTAAAGCCTGGCTCGATTACCGTCTAATTTTGCAATACAACTCATAAAACAAAAACAAAAGGTACACTTCATAGATAAACAATTCATACCAGATTATAATTCTTCTGTATACCAATTTATTTGTAGTAAAACAAAAACTATCCTATAGATTACAATTACATATAAAAAAACCACTCTATAAGAATGTCTGGATATTGGTTCTTCACACATATCAGTCAAGAGTCATGGGTTGAGTCCCACAGCAGCTTCTGAACCGGGCCCTCCTAACCGTGGTCAAGATCTCGGTTTCAGTCATTTCCAGCATTTTGACAACTTGACTGAATGTCGGTCTGACAGTGGGGTCCACGTCCCAGCAACGGGTCATTATTTCCCTGAGAATTGGAAGGCAGTCATTTGGGACGGTTGGGCGAAGACCCTTGTTGACCACAGCAAATGCAGCCTGCAAATCTGTTAGGTTCTGGTATGGTAGCGTGCCTGTGATCAGTTCCCATAATACGATCCCGAAACTGTAAACATCTACTTTCTGTGTGTAAGGCCGGTGCTGAATCATCTCCCTGCGAGAAATAATAAAAAAATGTTAAATGGATCTTATGAAGGATGTGTCAAATGGATCAATGAGTTAGGATGTGTCAAACGGGTCACGGGTGAAGTGGGTTATTTATCGAACGACATGTCAAATGGGTCAATGGTTAATACGAGTAAAATGAGTTGTTTCTTGAGAGACATGTCAAATGGGTCAAATAAGTTTTCTAGAAGGATTTGTCAAATGGGTCATGGCTCATGAGTCAACTGAGTTGTTTTTAATAAGATGTGTCAAATCGGTCAAATGCGTTGTTACTTGTAACACATTTCAAATGGGTTTATGGGTCAAATGAGTTGTTTTTCAAGTGACATGTCAAATGGGTCATGGGTCAAATGAGTTGTTTCTTGATGGATGTGTCATATGGGTCAAGGGTCAAAACGGGTTGGGTTGCCCTGCCCTTTTATCAATATAACAGCATTTCTACTTAATAAGCGGCGGGTCAATTTCTTTTTTAAGTTATATTAAAACCTTAGCTAAACTGGGAATGGGTCAAACAGATTTAAAGTAGCCCAACGATATATACAGCAACAAAAAAATTTCACCAAAAAATTTAAATTACTTGCGCAATAACTTCGTATTATTGTTTCCCTACCCAATTAAACCAACCCGTTTAAACTGTTACCCAACCGACCTGACCGGTCAGATTTACCAACTTGTCGCTAGGGATGTAAACAATCTGAGCCACTCGTGAGTACTCGAGATTGGTTCGTTAAAAACTAAACAAGCTTGAGCCCGAGCTTCACATATAGAGCTCGAGCTGGCTCGCAAATCTTATAAAGATTTTTATTTATATAATTTATTTAACATATTTATATAATAATTACTATATCTAAACATATGATAAATATATTTAAATAACATATATCAGATTATATATAAAAATTATGATCATAAAAATGTATGTCTACAATTATAAAAATACTAGACGGGTGCCCGCGCGATGCAGCGGGTGTTTGAACACAGACACTGTTAATCACGTAATAAATATGAGTGTTTATGGTTCGGTTAAAACCTTGAAATTGTTTAAACCGGTCATTGGTTTGGCTTCTTTTTTCTTTCTTTTTTTACTTTCGGTTAGTTGGTTGGTTTCAAAATTTTCAAACGTAGTGAACGATTGGTTCCCGGTTTTTACTGGAAACCGGCCATATGAAACCAGACCAGACTATAAATGTTGAACGCATTTTAATGTTTTTTATTATTAATTATTAGATATGTTTTGTTATATATATTAGATATAGTTAAAATGTAATTGAACATAATCTTTTTAATACACATAACTTGGCTATTACAACTTTAAATTAACCTAACTGCAGTATAATTCTTTTTGTAATTCTTGTTGTTATTATTTCACGTCGTAGGTCTTCCATTAACGTTTACCATTTATGTAGCTAAAACTATAATTCTTTATTATGATCCTCTCAAATATCATATTATGTTGGTGTTTAGTTAAAATTGATGGTACAATTAAATTAATAATTATTTTAAACTAAATTTATTATTAAAGTTTAAACTGTGAAACCAAACTGGAATCAGGCCGTTAGTAACGACTCAGTTTCAACTTTCAATGGTTCATTTTGGTTTTGGACAACAAAAAATCGGTATTAACGGTTGGTCTCACAAGCTTAACTTATAAACCATCAAAACCGACACTGAACAATCTTACCTGACATATTAATTTATTTAAATTGAAAAAAATTATAACAGTATCATATTCAAATTAAAGAGAATAAAATGTCCGTTTTTATGGTATAAATTTTTTATAAAAATATTAACGTATGAAAATGTTATAGTCGTTTAAAAATCATGGATGAGAAGTTAGTTACTTAGTTTAAAAGTTAAATTAAAAACATAATATGGTTAAAAATAAGGGACCAAACTTGTAAGTTGAATGAATTGTGTTTAAAAGACAAGTTTACTCCTAATAATACATGTACATTATGCATTAGTTTTGTAAAACTCTTAAAATCAAGTGTCTTAATTTGCCCTTGTTTGGTGTATTATATATAGTATAGATATAAATAGTTAAATAATTAATAGACAATAAACGATCCAAGCTAGAGCTTGAAAAACTACTAATGAGCGGAGCTCGAGCTTTAGAAATACAAATCTAAACGAGCCGAGGTAGAGCTCAATCCTTCTAAATTTAAATGAGTCAAGCTTAGGCTCGGCTCGTTTACACCCTACTTGCGATTACACTTTAATATAATAATACGTCAAGTAAACTTACGGGGCCATCCACCGATATGTTCCCATCTCAGGGGTCATACCCTCGGTCTGCACTTCAATTCGGGCCACACCAAAATCAGCAATCTTAATCGACCTATCAGACGATATCAAAAGATTATCCGACTTCAAATCCCGATGAATAAACCCAAACCCATGAACATATTCCATCCCCTTAGCAACATCCAACGCCTGTTTAACCGCCACCTTCAAAGGCACCAAATTTTTCTTCCTTCTCTTATTCAAAAAACATCTAACCGAACCCCCTTTCGCATACTCGGTCACAATACACCACACCTTCGGTTTATAACACGCGCCAATAAACCGAACAATATTCTTATGCTTCAATCTGGCAAGCATCTTAACTTCTTGTTGAAATTGCTGGACCATTAAATTAGCCTTTTCAATATTATCTTCTGGTTGTTCCAACAACTTTATAGCAACATCTTCACCATTATAACTACCTTTATAAAGCTTCCCAAACGCACCTTGCGCGAACGCGGGCCCCATGTTAAGTTTCTCAAGGTCAATGGTCCATTCTTCATAACCTTGCAGCCCTTTTGAAACATAACAAGTGTCCAACAAAGCTTGAGCCAACACATCATCACTTAACCCCTGTGAGACGCGCCCTTTGTTGTTATGACTATGGTAGACCGTGTAAGTGGGGACCACATGGTCCATACGGTTCGAGCCATGGTGCTTCAGCATCAGAGTTTTGGAACCGTATGAGTCGTTTGAGCCTACACTGCTGGTGACTACTGACATTGCGGTTGATCCGAATCCGTTGTTGCTCATTTGTAAGCTACTGAAACTGTCCATTGACATGTCATCATAGAGCTTGTGGTAGAACCCTTGTGTCATGTCATTAGGGTTGTGATCGATGTTATGGTTTACGTTCGCGCCCATTAATATTGATTTTTTAAATAATGAACCTTTAAACTGAGTCTAAATCTTCTTCATTAATAAACTGTCTTCCACATAACACTGTGACCAAAATTCTGCATCAAAATCATACTCATATTTTCAGTTTCTAAATACATTTTAAACAAGAATGGTATGAATTCATGAACTAAATTATTTACCCACAAAAAGTGTAAGATAATTGCAATGAAAAACTAGTTAAATCATATCTTGATCTATTAACTACATTTAATTATGTAGCGATAAACCCTAACTACTATATTATCTCCATACCATATAGCATAATAAGAAACATTATGTAATCTAATAAGGTCATGCTATAACTACACCACCTCAATCTGATTTCACATCATAAAACAACCGTCCGCAAAACACTCTGACGGTCGTCTAGACCAAAAAAAGACAAACTTTGAAAATTATTGGCCATCGGTCGTTCGGCCAATATCATTCTAACCATAGACAATCAAACTTTGAAAAACTTTAGGTATAAACGACCCTCCGACCTCTCTCCAGATGGCCATTTAAAGTGATGTGAATTAAATGTCAGACCGTGTGTGTGTGTCCTATATTAATATTGTCCTATATTAATATTATCGATCAACTGTTTACACGAGTACAATTCAAAAAACCTAATCAAATCAAATCAAATCAAATCAAACCACATATTTTAAGTATTGTGATATATAACAATAAACCCTAACTAATTTTATATTCTCTCTAACATGGACGAGCTCGGTACAGGTACCGAAAATACTCGACAGGTACCAAAGTAAAAAATTCAGGCAAATACGGTACCAAAGTAAAATATTCATGAAAAATACCGGTACCGTACTGACCACAAAACCTCAAAAGGTCCGTACCGAAGGTATAATGAAACCTCAAAAAGTCGGTACCCGATACCATTTGCTTATCCCTAAACTGTAATAACAAGAACCAGAAAACAAACATAGAAATTTACTCTTAGTCTTAGATTAGCATGCTCTGTTTCTCTTTTAACATGTGTAAGAAAACAATCAGTCATCAAATCAGTTAACTTGATAGAAAATTAAACGGCGATTACGAGGAAACAGAACTTACAGGTGATCCTAGATTGTGACGATGATTACAGAGGCGTTGTGTTAATTATGTTGTGTGTGGATTGATTGAGGTTTCTTTGTTTGTTGTGTTCGACGAAGACGAAGACAAAGACAAAACAAGAAGACGAAAAATGATTATGCAATTTGGTCTTCTTTTCGTTGCCTCGTTTTTCTTCCTTGCAAGAAATATTGTCTCAGTTTTCAGTATTATTAAAATAATATAAACTAATAATAATTAGACAAATTCAGGGTTTTTCCGGTCTTTGTTTCTCGTGAACAGGTTTGTACCCACAAGCTTTGAGTGGGGGTGTTAATTCGACACGGCCTGAAACCTGAACCAAAAAACGAAAAAAATATAGGTTTTGAGTTGGCTAGCATGACCCTGTTTTTTTAAACAAGTCAACCTAACCTGATACGTTTAAAAATTAGGTTAACTCAAACCCGATCCGTTAAAAAAGTGGGTTAACCTTTGTTACAATTTTAATGTCAAATACTTATATTTTTTAATTCTTCATATATCAATTAACTTTTAAAAGTAAACTAATTTCTTTTTCACTACCTTTATTTAGAGGTGCACAAATCGGGTTTTTCAAATACACGGTTTCGGGTATGTAACCCAGTACTGGAAAATCTGGTATTGGTAATACCAAGTTCGAGTTCGGGTTCGGGTATTGTCTCTAAAAACCATACCCTATGCATCGAGTTCGGGTCGGGTATAGAAACGGGTATTCTAAAATCGGGTATTTTTCGGGTTTATATTGAATTTTTTAAGAGGTTGCACTTTTTAGGGGTATTTTTCGATTATTTTTAAGGTATTTTTCAGGTATAGATCGGGAAATACCCAATTTCGGGTATTGGAAAAACCATGTTCCGGGTATAGTACCGGTTTGGGTTTTTCGGGTATTACCGGGCACAAATCAGGTCCGGTTTGAGTTCGGGTTTAGTACCGAAATGCATACTTTATCTGTACCATATGGATAAGGTACGCGTTCGGGTATTAAAAACCTGCGTTTAAAAAAAAATAGGTTCCGGGTTCGGGTTTTTTGTGCACATCTACTTATCTACTTTTTTACTTCCAATCTTTTTATTTTATTAGTTCTAATTGTCTATTCACTAGTTATTTAATTTGTTTGTTCTTATGTTAAGCTGAATATGTGAACTTAAGTTTGTTATTTAAGAAAGAGAGATAAATACACAAAAAACAAATAGATTTATCACAAGTTATTAACAATTTATATAATTACAAATTCGAGAGAACTATGCAACATGGTTTTGCACTTTATGTTCCATGGGATTTACTTTTTATATGTGTCTGTATGTTGCAACACGTATGTGTCTTTGCCTTTTACTGTTTTACACATAAGAAAGTTTTGAAAACATTTGTACTCTCTATCCGAATTCCACGTGTTATTGTTTTTACACCCGGTCTACACAACAGGAATCACTTTGTTTTATATACAGAGATAATCTCTGCCTCTCTCATATTTACAATCAGGTCACCCTCTATCTCTTTCAAATATGGATCCATCGAGCATTCACCGCCACAAATCTCTGCCAAATGATATCTTTGGCCGGTAACTCATCTCCCTCCTCCACCATCTAACACGAAGAGAGAGAGAGTAGAACACGGTCCGTCGTGGTCATGAAAAATCAATCCACCTTATATCGAAGAAGACCCACTTCGTCCCTTTCCGCCAGACATTGTCCCCGGTCGAATAACTGCATGCTAACACCGGTGTCGGCTGTTAGACACCGGTGTTAAACGACTCCGTAGACTAACGTCCAGTATAGGTCATGGTGGTGGTGGTACACCGCTCAGCTTTACGGGACCCATTTGTTTTCGGTTTGTCCGGAAAAATATCCGATAAAATATGGACAAAACTTGGTTGTGGGGTTGATTTACGGCTCCAGCAATGATTATGACGATAGTGTTGATAATCAGTTCTCATCTACTTCTCACATCGCAGGCTGGATGGTGGTGATGTGTTATGCCGAGACGGTGGTGACTGGGGACAACAATGGTACGTAATTGGCAAAGAGAGGGAGGTCGTGGTCACCGTGCATGCTATCACGATAGCGACAGCCTCATATCAATCCTTCATCTTCGTCAAGAACCTTCAATCCAGCTGAAGAGGTAGGTCCCAGCAGAGCCCAGTTGGACCTGCAAGACTCACCTTGAAGAGGGACGTCTGCGCAAGGACCAACTGGTTCCGCAGGACCCACCATGCTCAGAGATGAAGACCTTACGCGCAGTACGCCAGCTGTTCCCGCAGGAAAAGCCTCCCAATGGTGAAGTACTCCGCCTGTTCCCGCAGCTGCGGATACAAGCCATCAGGGAAGGCTACCCGCACTAATAGCAAGGCTACACGCACAAGGCACTAACTCTCAATAATTCAGTGTCACCTGAAGGAATGAGCAAGGCGGGAATACTCCCGCCCAAATGAGCCAGTCCGTACGCTTCTGGAAGGTCTTTTGTACTATACCTGCCAAGGTATGGACAAAATAGACAAGACCTGACCAGAGCAGCCCATGAACCAATCACAGAGTGACAGCTCACCGACAACGGTAAGAGGAGGAGCACGCTCTAGTACTGTTTGTCACTATTAGCCGCTGCCTACTCACCAACCCTTGTCGTGGCATGCACATAGCCTGCAGTTGGTGGAAAAGGAATAGTACACAGCCGGCGGAAAAGGAACAGTACACACTATTAGCCGCTGCCTACCCACCAACCACTGGCATGGCACGTGCGTAGCCCACAGTTGGTAGAACAGGAATATTATACAGCTGGCTGTACCTGCTTGGAAACCTACCTTCGGCTATAAATACTCCAACACCTTGGAACGGTAGGATCATCTGGTTTCTTACCTTCACTAGCTATTTCTCTCAATATACACTTATATTCAGAGCAATCTAGTCTGATTCTCACGCCGGAGGGTGGTCACAAGGAGAAACCCCCCCCCTTCTCAGTGACGAGCTCACGGTGTGTGTTTTGCAGGTCATCTGAAGAACAAATATCTTTGCCGGACCTAACCCTCGTGGGAAACATCTACTTAACCCCCAGATTATCCGTAATCTGTCCGGGGTCACTTAGTGTTTCTTCATGGGCGCCATCCGTGGGACGAAAACTAGAACTAATTTTCTCAGTTTTTTCAAAACCTCTGAAAAGATGGTTAACGTTACTCCGGTCCCAAGGCCAGTGAGTGACCAAGAAACCCCGGTAACCACAACCCCAGCTACTGGGGGGAACACCGGCGGTTACACAAACTTTACGAACACTACCCCGGTTACCCAAGCCGGGGCAAGTGCAGTAAACAATCCTCCCCTGGGATTCATTGATGCCCAGTTGGAGAAACAACAGACGAGGCTCCGCCGCCAAACACTCGATCAAGTTAAAGCGTGGGCAGAAGCACGTCAGAAGGAATTCCAAGCTGAGTTGGATGAACGCTTGCGTTCACTCCAACAGGCTGACGAATTCGGAGGCACTCGACAACAGCTCAACATGAGCAGTGAGTGCGAATACTCGGACGATGATCGGGAGGAATCCGACACCGACGCAAACCCTCGCCGTAGGGCGAAAGGGAAGCGTAAGGAAACGGACTTCCAACCGAGAAGGAATTTCAGAGAAACCTTCAAACCAAGGAACGCTGGGGGAAGCCCACGTGACTTATCCAAAACCTTTAGACCAACCGCTGCGAATGCGGGAACGTCCAAGTTTGCAAGGGACATTGCAGAAGCAATCGCCCCGAGAAGTGCCAAACAGATGTCCAACATCGGCACTTATGATGGTATATCCGACCCAGACGATCACTTGAACAGATTCATAGCGGGGGCAACCGTCAGCAACTGGACGGAACCCACGTGGTGTTATATGTTCCAGATGACGCTGGTTGGAGCGGCTAGGGCGTGGTTTGATCGTTTACCGGTCCACCACATCTATGATTGGGCGGACTTTCAGCACAAGTTCAGCCAACACTTCAGTCAACAGAGGAAATATACTGAAGAGCAGTGGACGATCCTCAACTGCGTTAGAGAGGAGGATGAATCTTTACTAGACTTCATCACTCGCTTCAACTCCAAAAAGCTGAGTCTGGGCAATGTAAGTGAAGATCTTGTTCGCACCGCTTTCATCCAGGGCGCCGAATACCCAGAGCTTATCCGCACGTTGACTGGTAAGGATGGCATGCCATCTACATGGGATGCCATCATAACGGCGGCCAAGCGCTTTGCCGAAACGGAGAAGCAACTGGGTAGGGATCTTCCCCAGAATACACACCTCTACACGCAGAGGACTAGAGAAAACAACGTTCGGAACGCCCGGCAAAACAAAAAGAGGAAGCTAGGTATTTGGCAGTCAAGGGTAAACTTTGACACCTCATCCAGCTCTCGCCCTCTAGTAGGCGGAAGGGATAACACGCACCCTTCAAGCCGAAAACACCGGTGGACGCCACTCACCAAAAGCGTCACGGAGATATTTGCCACCGAAAAACTCCCATGGCCAAAAGCTCCAATGATCAGGCAGCGACCTAATGCGGATCAGAGCAAATCCTGTGACTTCCACAGGAGAAAGGGTCACAACACTTAGGAGTGTACATCCTTGAAAGATATTGTTGAAACATTCGTCAAGGATGGAAGACTTACACACCTTGTGGCATCAATCAAGAATAGAGGGAGGAATGATAACCGGTACAAAGGCAACGGACGAAAGCCCGTTGACATCAGCATCCACATGGTTCATAGTAACATCAGAGGAAGAAAAAGACGAACGACAGAACCATGCGCGTGGAAAGAAGCTGAGGTGCGCTTCCCGCGAGTGCCAGGAGGACCCAGCAAAGAAGGCCCTATCTTCATCAAAACCCAGCTGGGGCACTACATCACTTCCCGCACTATCGCTGACAACGGCGCCTCGTCAACGGTTATGTACAGGCAGTTCTTCGACAAGCTAGATGACGAAGACAAGGAACGCCTGGAAACGGTCTACGCCTCGATGGAAGGGTTCGACGGCAGCACAAATACCCCCTAGGTATCCTATCTTTCCCCGTCATTCTCACGGACGGGAAACACTCCCGCACAGAAGACGTGGACTTCGTCGTAATGAGGAAGCCACACCACACATACGACATTCTCTTCGGGAGAGACGGGATGGCAAGGTTCAACGTCGTGGTATCTTCAGTCCACGGAATGATGGGATGGCCAACTGCTGAGGGTGTAGCGATGATCACCGGTATCCCCCAGGTATGCATCGCATCTGTCTCATCTAAACCCAAACCAAAGATGGCTAAACCAACCATCACCGAACCAGAAAAATGGGCCCTCAATGGCAAATACCCCGACCAGGCTGTTACCATTGGCCCAACAATCACTGATCCTACGCGCACCTTACTCAAACGCTTACTACAGAAAAACGCTAATATCTTCGCGTGGACACCAGCTGACATGACTGGTGTACCTCGAAGTAAAGCAGAGCATAAGCTCAAGTGTGACCCGGCTTTTACGCCAGTCATACAAAAGCGCAGAGTAATGGGGGCGGAACAAGCTAACGCGTGTAGAACCCAAGTCAAGGAACTCCTTGACGCGGGCATCGTACGCGTTAGTAGATATCAAACATGGGTTGCAAATCCCGTTATGGTACCGAAGGCTAACAAACAATGGCGCATGTGCATAGATTTCAAAGATTTAAACAAAGCATGCCCCAAAGATTGTTACCCGTTACCCGAAATTGACCTCAAAGTGGATTCATTAGCACCGTTTCGCCTTAAATGCTTCCTTGACGCATATAAGGGGTACCATCAAATCCACATGGCTGTAGATGATCTGGACAAAACCGCATTTCGGACGCCCGATGGCACATTTTGTTATCAAATGATGCCATTCGAACTTAAGAATGCAGGGTCCACATACCAACGCCTGATGGACAAAGAGTTTCATGCCCAAATTGGGAGAAACTTGGAAGTCTACATGGATGATTTGGTCATCAAAAGCCCTGAGCCAGAAGCGATGTTGAAAGACATCGAAGAAACTTTCAACACGCTCAGAAAGATAAACATGAAGCTCAACCCGAGCAAGTGTTCCTTTGGGATGGAAGAAGGGAAGTTCTTAGGAGTCATTGTTACTAAAGATGGCTTCAGAGCGAACCCTGAAAAGGTCGAAGCCATTATCAAAATGGAATCACCTACTACCATCAAGCAAGCTCAGACACTGAATGGACGCCTAGTCGCACTTAACCGCTTTTTGTCGAACCATGCGGATAGGTCCTTCCCATTCGTGTCAACATTGAGAAACTGTTTAAAGAAAACGCACTTCCGCTGGACACCAGAAGCGGAAGCAGCTTTTCAAGAAATTCGGTCACGCTTGATCGAACTCCCAACGCTTACAGCACCAGAAGCGGGGGAGGAATTAATCATATACCTTTCCGCCACAGATAGAGCAACCGGGCAGTCCTGCTAGTAGAGCGAAAAGGTATCCAGATGCCTATTTACTATGTTAGCCGTGTCCTAACAGACGTAGAAACCCGGTACTCTACCCTGGAAAAATTAGTCTTAGAACTTGTACAGGCTTCACGCAGACTAAGACGATATTTCCAGGGTCACCCAATCACCATTCTCACCAACTTCAAACTCGCAAACGTTCTAGGCAAACTTGAGTTATTGGGACGTCTAGCCAAATGGGCAATTGAGTTGGGGGAATATGCGATAAAGTACAAGCCAAGACCAGCCATAAAAGGCCAGGTCTTGGCCGACTTTATTGCAGAAGTCCCCGCTTCGCGGGAGAAAGAGTGCCAGGAGGAGGCTCAACCCTCCCCAGCACAGGACATCAATGATGTCTGGCGACTCTACACTGATGGAGCAGCCAGCAACGAGGGTTCAGGCGCAGGGTTGAAACTAACCAACCCAGCAGGCCAAGAATACACTTACGCTATTCGACTGGATTTTCCAAGTACGAATAACGAAGCCGAGTATGAAGCATTCTTGGCCGGGCTGAGAATTGCGCGTAAGATGGGAGTGAAAAACTTGGAAGCCCACGTGGATTCCATGTTAGTAGCCAACCAAATAAACGGGACGTACACGGCCGTAAACGACACAATGGCCCTGTACCTCGCACAAGCAAAAACCCTTATGCGCGATTTTAATGATTGTAAAGTCATACACGTCAAGCGTAGTGAAAACAAATCTGCGGATGCGTTAAGCAAGCTTGCATCATTAGCCTTCACCCATTTGGGAAAGGACATCCGCATTGAACTCCTTGAAGCACCATCAGTCCCGCACAAGGAAATTTGTGTCATCCAAACCGGCACAGAAACGTGGATGACGCCGATAATAAATTACCTTGCAGCGGGTATACTACCAGAGTCAAAAACACAGGCAAGAAAAATACGTTGTAAAGCATTAAACTATCAACTCATCGATGACATCCTTTACAGACGTAACTTTCTTGGCCCACTCTTAAGATGCGTGGACAACCAAGATGCTGACTACCTCCTAAGGGAAGTACACGAAGGCATCTGTGGAGTACACGCAGGTCCACGCGCTGTTGTAGCTAAGCTAAACAACGCGGGATACTTTTGGCCGGGGATGCATACGGATGCGCTGGCATACATCAGAAAGTGTAGGTCTTGCCAGCTCTACGCACCCAACACGCATCGCCCGAAGAATGAACTTGTTCCAGTCACCTCTTCATGGCCATTTCAGAAGTGGGCCATCGATGTGACAGGCCCATTTCCTACAGCAGCAGGAAACGTTCAGTTCCTAGTGGTAGCCATCGACTACTTCACCAAGTGGATAGAAGCAAAACCCTTAGCCCAAACAACCGCAAAACATATCAAAAAATTTATTTGGGAATTTATTATTTGTCGTTTTGGACTTCCACAGACTTTGGTGAGCGATAACGGCACCAACTTTGCTGACAAGAAGCTACAAAAGTGGCTGGAAGAACTTCAAATCACCCACACCTTTACCTCAGTGGCACACCCGCAAGGTAACGGTGAGGTGGAAAGAGCAAATAAAAGCATCGTCGAAGGCATAAAGAAAAGACTCTTGGAACACAGATCCGGCTGGGTGGACGAAGTACAACACGTCCTTTGGGCAAACAGAACGCTGAAAAAGGCCAGTACGGGAGAAACCCCGTTCAGCCTCACTTATGGCACTGAAGCCATGGTCCCGGTCGAAATTGGTTTACCCTCACCAAGGGTCTTGATTCAGCCAGAAGACAATGATGCGGAAAGACGGTTAGACCTTATGCTAACCGAAGAACGCAGAGACTTAGCCGCAGCGCGTGAAGAGAACTACAAGCGACAAATGCAAAAGTACTACAACACGCGGGTAAAACTCTGCAACTTCAATGTAGGAGACTACATATTGCGTAACAACGAGGCTTCAAACCAAGAGCGCCCAGGAAAGCTGGCCCCGGTCTGGGAAAGGCCATACATAATCAAAGAAGTTTTGGGAAAGGGCGCATACCGGCTCGAAAGGCTCGATGGCACTCCCATCCCAAGAACATGGAACGGAGCTCAATTACGCAAATGTTACATGTAGATCAATTCCAGACTTGTAAAGAAAAAGCCTAGAGCCACTTCTAATGGAAATGATTCTCCTTTATCACATTGTGTTGATAGCCTTACCTTTATACTTATGAACTTCCCACACTGATATGCCGGTATTCACCGCATAAAGGTGGGAAGAAGTAAGTCGTTGCGTGTGGAAGGCGGCAAAACCCGCATAAACACATAAAACGGTAAAAATTTCTAAGGAAAAGATAAGGAAAACCTTCACGCAGGTTAGCTATAGGTGAAGTTTGGTCATCCCACTAAATGAAAGTGACGGTCCTACCCGCACAATCATGATAGAGGAAACTGAACATTAACCTATTGGCAACCGCGCGTCGAAAGGTTAACTTATTCAAAACACTTAGAAAATTTCAAAGGAAAAGATGAGAAAAACCTCCACGCAGGTCAGATATAGGTAAAGTTTAGCCATCCTACTAAGTGAAAGTGACGGTCTTACCCGCACAATCACGAAAGAGGAAGCAAAACTTTAACTTATTATCTGCCACGTTGAAAAGTTAACTTATCTAAGTACTCAAGAAATTGCTAAGTTAAAACAAAATATGCGTGAAATAAACAAGGCAAGGCATTAACAAATAATCTTTATTCCATCAACATTCAAATATTACAAGAATTGCCAGGCACATACCCGCAGACAAGACTAAATCTATACAAAAGTAAAAATCTACTCTAATGGTGGAAAGGGATCTAAAGGATCAAGCTTCAGGACCACTTCCACTTGGACCCGCACCATCAGTAGAGTGTGGTGGTTCAAGGAAGGCCTTGAGGATAGCTAGCCCATCATCAGCAGCACTAATCTCGTTCACCTTCTCCACCACCCGATGCGGGAAGGCAGCATACTGATTCACTGCTTGGTCATAAGCAGCTTCAGTATCCACTTCGTAAAGAGGGAAGTTGGAAGGCGGGATGCCTTGTTCAACAAACCCTAGACCAAGCAGGAAGCCAGCCTCTTCCCCATCCTTATGAGAAGCGTTGAGGGCTGCGCTCATCGCATCGTCGTATGATGTGTTCGTGAACACCCGATGCACAACCTACAAAACAGAAGTATATCAAAAACTCTTCTAAGTGTAAGGAAAAGCGTAAAGAAATTGTGAAACTGCGCGTACCTGAGACAACGCTTCTCGAAGAAGCCATTCCTTGGTAACCAGAGCCTCCTGGAGGGCAGCTTGAGCTTCAGTACGGGCGCGTTCGGCTTCGTTCTTTGTAAGGTTGGCAAGCAACACATCTTTGGCTGCAGCCTCTTCGACGCCCTTTAGCTTACGCTCAGTGTGGTCAAGCACACCCCTCTGGTCCAAGATCTCTTGGAGCTTCTTGGCATCTTCCATGGCCAAGGCATCATGAGTCTGCTGGAGCCTCTCTAATTTGGCTTTAAGTTCCTCATTCTCGATGCGTAGAGGCTCAGCAACAGCTTCAGCCTTGGTGGCCCTCTCGGTTGCGTTCCGTGCAGTTTCCTTGGCCAGCCGAAGTTGTTCGTTAACAGCTTGGGCAGCCTTGGAACGGGCCTCGAGCCGGGCCTGAACTTCAACCTTGAGGGCCTTGAAGGCCTTCTCCTTCTCCGCAGCAACGGCGGCAAGCTTCGCATTCTCCTCCCGGATAGCCCGCGCCTGAGCCACTTCCAGGCTACGCGCCGTCTTCAACTTGTCGTTTTCACGACAAAGTAGCTCAACGCGCGGCTGCATCCGGGCGAGGAGGATACGGAGCTCGTTGGACAGCCTACCTTCTTGGTAGCTGGTCATGGCCTCCCCCAGCGCCCCGCTGGGGGCAGCGTGGCGCGCCCATTCCACGCACTCCTCAGCAGTCCGGAGGGTCGTTCCACGGCGGATATTCCACCGAGGAGCGTACACCTCGTTGGAGTCACGAACTGCAATAAAACAACAAACAGTTAGCAAAAGAAATGATACAAGGAATATAGCCCAAAATAACTCTACGCACCTGTAGGGTCGACAACAGGCCGATAGCCACCAAACCCATCACCTGAACCTAAGGGATATCCATCCAAAAGGTCAAGGAGACAGGAAGGAGGCAAGGATTGGCTAGACGACCCAACCCCGAACGTACCTGAAGGACCGGCCGTAGTCGCAGGCGCCAGAGGAGGCGTGGCGGAAGCCGCCTTCGTAGAAACCAACGGAGGTGAACTCACCGGAGGTGAACTCACAACCGTGGTCGCCGCTGCGGTAGAACCCGCAGGAGGAATCACCGCCGGCTCAGTGAAAGATTCTGTAAAAATGGCACTGACAGCCGGCGGTGATGATGTAACAGTTGGAACAGTTGCCTCAACCGGGTGAGCAACTGAACCAACAACTGAAGCAGGCGCAGTCGCCTGGGTCATCGCCTCAGGTAGGTTGACCAAACCTACCGTCATGGGTCCGGAGGTGCTCCTCCCCGCTCCACCCTGGAATGCGGTAGCATCCACGCCTACACAAAGAAGATATTAAAGACAATGGCAAAAAGAATTGCGGGTAAGATAAATAAAAAGTATACTTACGAGTCCTTTTGAGCTTGAAGGTGCGAACAGGCGGGGACGAACCCGATGGAGCCAGCCTCTTCATACCGGTCACCGTCGTCGTCCGGGGCTGCTCAGAGGTGACAGCCGTCTCAACCTCCGGAACGGTGGTCTCAACACCACCAGGGTTCCCCGCCACTTCCTCGCTTTCGGTCTCTGAGTCAGACTGATTCACCGGATCGGCAGTGGAGGCAACCTTCGCCTTCCCCTTCCCGCCAGCAGCCTTCTTCTTCATCACGAAGAAAGAACCATCTGCGGATTCCTCATCAGAAGATGACAAGATTAGAGGAATTCCAGCAGAGGTTTGAGCATTGAGAGGGCGAGGGTTAAATAACTCCTTACCTGGCCGCGTGGCGCTCAGAATAGGGTGGCCCGGCGGGTAGACCTCCACAAACCGATCCCTCGTCTACTCAAGGATGGGCAACTCGTTCTCATCAAGAGCACGAGTACCCATCCGAGCGGGACCACCAGCCTCCCGCGGATGCAGGAGAGACTGCAAGTCATTCCCCTCTGAAATAAAAAGAAAAACAGTTAGAAGAAAACTTAAATCAGCAAAGAAGACGGAGCATACCGTAAGGGATAAAGTTCAAACCGTATTCAAGAACGATGGGAATATGTGGCGCCTCTGCCCCCGCATCCTTCCACACTCGGCTCATGCCGAGCATCACCATCCCAGACTCCGCAAAGCGGTACACCGGAGTCTGGATCCGGGAGATCTTGGCAAACCATTCCGCGTCCTGGTAGTTGGAGGCGTGAAGGGGGGGAGGGCTCTCCCGTTCTTAAACGTCATCGCAAGGGGGACGACGCGAGCGGAGATATAAAAAAACTCCCGCTTCCACGACCGAAGACTGCGCTCGGTAGCGCAGATCTTCAAACCCTTGATCCGATTGACCAAGGTGTACCACCCCTGGATGCACCTCCAGGAATAGAAGGTCATCAGGCGGTCGACGTGGGGCTCCACCCCAAGAATGAGGCACACCCATTCAAAATGGCGGATCTTGGCGATCGCCATTGGGTGTACCTCCGTCAGGTGTACACCGTGTCTCTCCAAAACACGGTGTACAAACTTCGTCAATGGGAACCTGAGATTCCCATAGACGAAGAAGGCAGCATATACCCCTATTTTGCCCTTGGGGGCATCATACACCGTTTGCTGTGGCTCAGGAAACTCAGGCTCGAACGGCTCGAGCATGAACTTCCTGACAATGTACTGATAAAGCTCGATGGGAAGAGCACACTGGCATTCGCCAGCAGTGCTCTTATCGTCTTTATCAGACGTAGACGTCGGGTTCTCGACGTACACGTCAGATTCCTCGACGGTAGCCTCAAAATCGTGAGAAGACATGTTTTAGAAGAAAAGAAGAAACGTTTTCAGGAGAATGCTCGACAAAGGTTAGAGTATTCGCCGGAAAACGTTTAGGAGAAGAAGAGAGAAGTGAAAGTGTGGATTAAGATGAACCCTCTCCCCCTTTATATACTCATCACAATGAATGCGATGAATTTAATGCGGAGGAGAGAGAAACACGCAGGTGCAATGAAACTATGACACGTATAAAAAGCAAGCTGGCAACAGCTGTTGACAGGACGCGCGTCGTAAAATCCGCACCCACGCGCCTGAAAAAGCGTCTGGAATGACCATATACTGTCACGTCGTCATAACTTCCTGCACGTCCTGAAACTGTCAGAAGAAAATGTCGGACACTAACGTCCCTTCAACAGTTTGGACTGTTCTTATCCTTTCACCAACTCTTCGAATTTCAAAGAAATTCAAAAAGATTCAAAGATTCAAAAATAAGAGGGAATATACCCCCTTACCTTGGTAACCAAAAAACCGTAAGACAGGTGCGGGTACAGTGTCAAGACAAAACCCTTCACATACCTAGCACCTGCAAGGAATTGAAGCCAAGAACACCTTGGTAACCAAAAAACCGTAGGACAGGTGCGGGTACAGTGTCAAGGTGAAACCCTTCACATACTTAGCACTCGCAGGGAATTGAAACCAAGAAGGATCTTCTGGGCCATGCTTGCGGAAAGGGAAATAACATCCCCGCATAGCGGGAACGTTGAGAACTAGATTGTTTGAAGCTCCAAGATGGAATTGGTTGTTTAACATAATTGATCACTATGTTTAGAACTACCAAAACCTCGTGGAGAATCTACAAGTGAAACTCAACGCTCTTGACTTGCGAGGAGGCTACACACCTACCCGCATCATACCCAAAGACCAAGCAGAAAAGTCTGGAATTTTTGCGTGACATTAAGGAAACCGCGGGAAGAATCCCCACGGACAACCTTAAAACTAAAAACCCTTTTCAAAACCCCTTGTTTAAGTCCAAAAGTTCACCTCACTTATTAACAATTTATGAGAAGAACATTGGACTGGGGGGACTTGAAGAGGTAGGTCCCAGCAGAGCCCAGTTGGACCCGCAAGACTCACCTTGAAGAGGGACGTCTGCGCAAGGACCAACTGGTTCCGCAGGACCCACCATGCTCAGAGATGAAGACCTTACGCGCAGTACGCCAGCTGTTCCCGCAGGAAAAGCCTCCCAATGGTGAAGTACTCCGCCTGTTCCCGCAGCTGCGGATACAAGCCATCAGGGAAGGCTACCCGCACTAATAGCAAGGCTACACACACAGGACACTAACTCTCAATAATTCAGTGTCACCTGAAGGAATGAGCAAGGCGGGAATACTCCCGCCCAAATGAGCCAGTCCGTACGCTTCTGGAAGGTCTTTTGTACTATACCTGCCAAGGTATGGACAAAATAGACAAGACCTGACCAGAGCAGCCCATGAACCAATCACAGGGTGACAGCTCACCGACAACGGTACGAGGAGGAGCACGCTCTAGTATTGTTTGTCACTATTAGCCGCTGCCTACTCACCAACCCTTGTCGTGGCACGCACATAGCCTGCAATTGGTGGAAAAGGAATAGTACACAGCCGGCGGAAAAGGAACAGTACACACTATTAGCCGCTGCCTACCCACCAACCACTGGCATGGCACGTGCGTAGCCCACAGTTGGTAGAACAGGAATATTATACAGCTGGCTGTACCTGCTTGGAAACCTACATTCGGCTATAAATACTCCAACACCTTGGAACGGTAGGATCATCTGGTTTCTTACCTTCACTAGCTATTTCTCTCAATATACACTTATATTCAGAGCAATCTAGTCTGATTCTCACGCCGGAGGGTGGTCACAAGGAGGAACCCCCCCCCCTTCTCAGTGACGAGCACATGGTGTCTGTTTTGCAGGTCATCTGAAGAACAAATATCTTTGCCGGACCTAACCCTCGTGGGAAACATCTACTTAACCCCCAGATTATCCGTAATCTGTCCGGGGTCACTTAGTGTTTCTTCACCAGCCTTTATTGAAGGTGTAAACTTTGGTCAAGATTCAACATGTCCGAAAAACTATGCGTGTTATAGTTGAAAAAAGTTGTGGAACATCAAAGAAGACAATCTAACATTGAAACAATAAAATCTTGAAAATTTGAAAAGATAAAAAAAGAGTTGTAGGCCTGCAATTGCTTTTCTCTCATGTTGTATTTTGTTTTTTTTTATTTAATCTTTAGTTTGCTATTTTGTATATTAGTTTCTTTTTATCTAAGCTTTAGTATATTTAAAGCTTTGGAAGGATAGAGATTAGAAATTTAGAACTATAAGCATCTACAAGGAATGGAGTTTGTTGGATTCTTCTCAAAAGAAATCTTTTGTATGTTGAGTTTTTTTTGTTTGAATCTAATATCATGTTTGTTACATGGTAATTATAAGTTCCTAACCCCCGTAATGCGATTGCGGGGTCTTAATCCTAGTTTTATATGAATAAGAATAATTAATTTTTTTAATTTATTACTATGTCAATAGATATTATTCATATTACTATATGAATGTAAAGTAAGCTGACCTGAAATACAACCCGAACACGAAACAAATTAAAATGGGTTAACCCAACACGGCACGAATAAAAATATGGGTTGGGTAAGGGTTGAATAATCTCAACACACTAACCTGTCAACCTGAAACTTATCAACCCGTCAACTTGACACTATTAACAACCCAGTGACCCATCCTACCGCCAGGCCTAGGGCTGTAAACAAACGAACGTTTTGGTGATAAGTTTGTTTGTTTAATAATAAATGAACATGAATAAAAGTTGTGTGGATAATGTGTTCATTTATTTATATTTATTAATTAAATGTTTGATTTATATTTTTATAATATTTTATAAACATTTAAATTTGTATGAAATTGCTAATGTCATATTTCTTTTTATTGCTATAGGTACATGGGGGACTTTTAAACTCAAATCTTATACTCTTATTCCTTGTTAAATATTTGCCGGCTACCTTTTTCTTTACCTAAATTTTTTTTTGAATTAACTTGTATTCAAAAGTAAAAAGGATATTGAATGTTCAAACTATTAGATAGTGTATTAAGGTTGAATACAAGTTGAAGAGGTATGTCCCAGCAGAGCCCAGTTGGACCCGCAAGACTCACCTTGAACAGGGACGTCTGCGCAGAAACCAACTGGATCCACAGGACCAACCATGCTCAGAGACGTGACGTCCTTACGCGCAGTACGCAAGCTGTTCCCGCAGGAAATGCCTCCCAATGGTGAAGGACTCCGCTTGTCCCCGCAGCCTCGGATACAAGCCATTAGGGAAGGCCACCCGCGCAGCAAGGCTACACGCACAAGGCACTTAGCTCTAGATCATTCAGTGTCACCTGAAGGAATGAGCAAAGCCGGGAACAATCCTGCACAGTGGCGGGAGGGGGAATACTCCCGCCCAAATAAGCCAGTCCGTACAATACAGGAAGATCTTCTGTACTGTACCTGACGAGGTATGGGCAAAAGATCTGACTAAAGATACGACAGCTTGACAACAGTATGGCGAGCAGCATGCTCCTGCACTGTATGTCACTATTAGCCGTTGCCTACTCACCAACTCCTGTCATACCACGTGCGCAGCCGGCAGTTGGTGGAAAAGGAATAGTATACAGCAGGCCTGGTCACTATCAGCCGCTGCCTACCCACCAACTACCAGCAGGGCACGTGCGTAGGCTACTGTTGGTAGAAAGGAATACTGTTGCAGCCGGCCACACCTCCTTGGAAACCTACCTTCGGCTATAAATACCACAAATGGTATGACCATCATATCTTATCATATTATCATCATATATACCTGATATCTGCTCTAGCAATCTCTTAATATACACTTATATTTGAAGAGCAATCTAGTCTGATTCTCACGCCGGAGGGTGGTCACAAGGAGGAACCCCCCCCCTTCTCAGTGACAAGCTCACGGTGTCTGTTTTGCAGGTTATCAGAAGAACCATCTTCTCAGGGTCTCACCCCTCGTGGGAAACATCTATCTAACCCCCAGGTTACCCGTAATCTGCCCGGGGTCTGGTTAGTGTTTCTTCACAAGTTAATTCAAATTTTATGGGTAAAGATTGAGTGTGAAGAAAATAAAGATAATAAGTTAGGATTTTATATGAGATATTGATATATTTAAAGACGGATACACATGAAAAAGCAGGGACAAAAACTCGTCAAACGGTTTGATGATTTTACTTTGCCGTACTTTTTCCATACGTATCCATCTTTATGTATAACAATATCGTGTATAGAATCTTAACTTTGTTACCTTTCATTTTTTTCATTCTCATTCTTTAATCATTTTATCCGGGTTTCATCTGCAATATACTCTTTGAATAAAATCAAGCGTCAGTTATAATAGAAAAAAACCTATGTACAAGAAAAATTGATGAAATCAATGTGCTTTAGCATTTCAATTCTAAATCACTGTAACCTAATTGCTTAATTTGAACTATAATGCGATCACATGAAGATTTCAAGCTTATGGGGGAGGGGTGGTTCGATTTCCATCACCCATTACACCTAATGGGATGGTGACACCTCACCTCTCATCAAATCCATCACTAGTGATGGAATTTAGTGGGGATGGTGTGATGAAGTTTTTTTTTTTTTTTTTTTGCAACTTAAAATATAAAAACAATCAATCAATCAATCATACCTAGTTAAGTCCCACCAACAGCAAAGCTATAAGTAGGGTCTGGGGAGGGTGGGATGTAGGCACACCATACCACTATCAAACGGGATAAAGAGGTGGCTTTCAGAGAGACCCTCAGCTGTGTAATACATATGCATGAGACAATATATAATAAATGAAATAGTAATAATAATAATAATAATAGTAGTATTAATAATAATAATAATAGTAATAATAAAAACAATAATAGTAATAATAAAATAATAATAATACTATATGATGTGTGAGCAAAATAAAGTAAATAGAAGCCATAAGGTGCTCATTTATAAAAACAATATAATTATTTAATTGCAAACCCACATCCACCTTGCATTTCATCTCACCGTCAACAATAATAATATCCTGATCACCACCACTGGACTTGCAAACCCACACCCACGAATCCATCACTACCACCGAAGACACCAACAACAATCACGGCTGGCGAAGAAGCAACGCAAAGCTCCGTCGAACAAGTAGCTTCCGGCGAAGGCGGCGTCACAGGCTAACGGATCGGCGAGTTTCCGCAATTGGGTGTTGCAAGTGTTTGGCCACCACACATCTCTCAGGCACCATTATCCGGCCATTTCCGGCAACTACACCCCTCACCATTAATCCGGCCAGTTGCTCCTCGAGAAACCCCCCTCAACGGTCATAAACCCCCCAACGGTAACATATCTCGAACTCCACCACGTGATGGCCATCACGCAAAACCCCCATCAAGCGTGATGGGGAGCACCGGCAGCGGTGTTCGTGATGGCATCACGCGTGATGGATGCCATCACGCACCACCCTGAGTCCCCTTATTGTAATCGTTTGAAACAAATGGTCGATACGTTAGCTTCTACGAAACGCGCCGGACTTAGAGCAGAGTCTACGAAATGCTACTCAAAAAGAAATCATGATAATTTCTTTAAGTTCACTAAATAAAGGGATTATGATAATCCCTTCGCGATCACAAGTCAAACAACTGGCTTAAAAAGGTGATTAACATGCTAATCCAGGTAAATAAACGTCATTAGCTAGGCTAAATATGATGATTAGACGCTAAAAGCTGGAGAAACTAAGGCTAATAAAAGGCTTAAAAAGAAAAAAAATAGGGTGGTAATTAAAGAGGGATTAAGATAACAATAAGACGCCAAACGTTATTAAAAGTGAATAACGACGAGTGTTATTACTTATTAACGAAGGGAAAAGGATTAAGAGGAATTAAGAAGAGATAATCAGGCAATTAAACAATTAATGACGTCAAAAGTAAATAACAACTAACTAAAAATTAAGAAAAACACGAGGCTAAACCGGATTAAAACATGATTAGTGAAAAAGATGGAGATAGTGGAATCTTGATCTTCATAACCTTTGATAGAACATTTCATTAGGGACAAATACCCTTAGAAAAATAAAAATATTCTTGATGAAATATAATAGGATGGGTATCACATCATTCCCTATTTAAAAGATCATGTCAACCTTACCTTGATCTTGTGACCGTTGGTGATTTTCCAGCCATAAAGGCTTGATTGTATTTCCTTGTTAAGCCTTTTGTATTTTCTATTTATTGTATCTTTTCTCTTCATTGTAAAATATTAGAAAAAACAATATACATTTATTAATATTCAGCCACAATTCTTCATATTTCACTTTGAAACATGGTATCAAAGCAGTGTTAAGGTTCTCAAACCTAAGTTGTTCATCACCGATCAATACCATTTTTTTCTTTTCAAACTCAAGCCACTATGTCCAATAACGAGAATTCAGATTTGTCTATACAACTCGCAAATCTGATCAGAAATTCCCAGCCTCAAAACCCCAAACTATCCGACAGTTTACAAATCAACCTCAAACTCAATAACCAGAACTACGAACTATGGACCCGAATAATTCGAGTCGCTATAGGCGGAAAATCAAAAGCCCTATTAAACCATTTGACCTCAAATCCTCCAGAACAGAATGATGAAAGTTTCGAGCAGTGGGAACAAGACGATTTGGTCGTGTTTTCATGGCTCATACAAAATATAGAACCAGAAATTGCCGCCAACCTAACCGAGTTTCCCACAATGAAATCGCTATGGGATGCCTTGATGGTTACTTACAGTAGTGGAAGAGATAAATTGCAAGCGTTCAATCTCCATGTCAAAGCTAATGAGATTAAACAAAACGGTACATCCCTTGAAGCGTTCTGGATTTCACTACAGGGGATATGGGGAGAAATCGAAAGAATCGATCCCAACCCCATGAAATGTCCAGAAGACATTAAAGCTTATGCAAAAATAAGGTCAGAACACAAATTGTTTTAGTTTTTAAATGCACTGGACCGGAAATATGATCCCATGAAACGGGAAATACTTCGCTGGGATCCACTCCCATCTGCAGAGGCGGCTTATGCTGCTGTACGAAAAGAAGCCGCTCACCAGACAATTTAGGAGCAGTTTCGATTGATACACAAAGCATGGAAGCAGGGTTAGTAGCCACTGATTCAAACAGATTAGGGCTTGTGACCAAAGGGCATCACCGATTAGAAGCTGTTGGGAAGAAAAACGGACCAATCAAGGAAGATAAATCAAACATGAAGTGCACCCACTGTGTTATGACAAAACATACTAAAGAACAATACATTAAAATCGTTGGGTATCCCGACTGGTGGAATGATGGCCACAAGAAGAAGAACAATAAAGAAGGGGAAAAGGCCGGCAGTAACCCAGGAACCTCCGATAGCGCCGCCTCCAACCATACCGAAGAAAGGGGTGGCGGATTTGGTGGTGTGGCATCCGCCGGAGATGAAGACACAACCAAGAGTTATGACAGAGATGGAGGTAACGGGTTTGAGAATTTTATCCCAAACCCTTTATGTTTTAACCCTATTTTTTTAAACCCTATAATACTAGAAATGATAAATCAAACTACTAGGAAAACTATTAATTGTAATAATGGTCAAAACATGTTAAAAAAATCCCACATAATTCAATTCCATAAATAAAACCTCTCAAGATTCCTTTTTTTTTACGAAAACAATCAAATAAAAATTATAGACGCGTCTAGAACAGAAAAAGAAAATGGGATAGTAGAATCTGCGGGGCAAGTAAATATAGCTATAACATGTGAAAGTGTAGAAAAATCTTGGATATTTGATTGTGGTGCTACCGACACCATGACTTTTGAACTATCAGGCATAATTTCAAAATCGAAACCCAAGATTAATCACATTAAAACCGCAACGAGGGAATAGTTCCCGTAAAGGGAGGGGGAACTATTGAGATTTCCCCCACATTAAAACTTTCAAATTGTCTTTATATCCCGTCTTTGTCACATAAACTGTTATCTATTAGTCATGTAACAAATGAACTAAATTGCTCGGTATTAATGCACCCTACGTTTTGTATTTTACAGGACATCAGGACGGGAGCGATTATTGGGCGTGGCACTGAACGTTAAGGGTTGTATTATGTGGACGAAGTGACTCAACATGGTACTGTGATGTTAGCTCATGGGACTACTGATCGAGAAGCTTGGTTATGGCATAGACGATTAGGACACCCATCTATCGGTTATTTACATATTTTATTTTCAAAATTATTTCCTTTAAATGCAACATTAAACTGTGAAGCTTGTGTTTTGGCTAAAAGTCATAGACATTCCTTTAAACCGAATAACACAAAAGTTAATTTACCTTTTTCCCTTATCCATTCGGACGTATGGGGACTGGCAGAGGTTATTGGGGAACATATTTTTCGTTTTTTCATTCTTTTTGTTTATGATTGCACTCGTATGATATGGATTTATTTTCTTAAACATAAATATGAAGTATTTGATAAATTTATTAATTTTTATGCCATGATACAAACACAGTTTAAAACTAACATTCAAGTTCTTCGGTCTGATAATGGGGGGGGGAGTTCGTTAACACATCAATGACACAGTTTTGTCAAGAAAAAGGAATAATTCACCAAACGTCTTGTTCACACACACCCGAACATAATGGGACAGTCGAACGAAAAAATCGCATTCTTTTAGAAATAACACGAGCTCTTATAATTGAATCTCAAACCCCCAAATCTTTTTGGCCTGATGCTCTTGCCACTACCACTTATCTTCTTAATCATTTACCAACCAAAGCCCTCGACCTAAAAACCCCTCTTCAAACTCTTTCTGAATTTACTGAACTTCCACCCACACTTACGTTGCAGCCACGAATATTTGGGTGTTCCGTTTTTGTCCACATACCCAAAATAAATCGAACCAAACTCGATCCTTGTGCGGAAAAATGTGTTTTTATGGGCTATGGTGTTAACCAAAAAGGATATCAGTGCTATAGCCCAAAAAGGCGTCATATGTACACTACAATGAACTGTGACTTCCTTGAAACCGAATTTTTTCTATGCATCCCAACAAAGTGGTCAGGGGGGAGAAAGAGGATAATGACACGCTTAGTTGGCTAAAATGGGTTCCAAAACGGGTTTCATCATCAGAAGAAGCCAAAAACAATACCGAATCATCTGAAGCAGCAGCTCACAGTACCCAAGATGAGTCATTCGCTTCACAACAATCTGATATACCAACAATCAGTGTTCCAAACCATAATTCTCCCAACTTGATATCTGAGGTAAGTAATTCTCAAACACATGAACATATACAAAGTGAAGAAGCTTATAATATATCTGATAACTGTGAGATAGAAATAGAACAGACAACACAGGAGGAACAAGAGAAGGAAACAATGCAAGAAGAGACAAGTGAGAGATATGTTCTTTCACCAAGGATCAATAGAGGAATCCCAGCTAAACGGTACTCCACCGAAAAAATTTCTAGGTCCTTCAAGTATCCTATCGCAAACATAACCGAAGGAAACCTATCCAAAGAAGCCAAAGCCTTTACTGCTTCTTTTTATGCTGAAAAAATTCCAAACTCTGTGGAACACGCCCTAGAATCAAAGAACTGGAAAGACGCTATGGATATAGAGATGACAACGCTATTGAAGAATAACACATGGGAAAATTGTAATGTTCCACCAGGAAAGAAACCGGTGGGGTGTAGATGGGTCTTCACGATTAAACATAAACCAGATGGGACTATTGAAAGATATAAGGCACGACTAGTTGCTAAAGGTTATACCCAAACCTACGGGATTGATTACTTAGAGACATTCTCTCCAATAGCCAAGATTGATACTATCCGGGTTCTTTTTTCTATCGCTGCTAATGAAGGATGGCCTCTTCATCAATTTGATGTTAAGAATGCCTTCATACATGGAGAATTAAAAGAAGACGTTTATATGGACATCCTTCCTGGATACACTAAGAATTTCAAGACAAATGAAGTATGTTGGCTGAAAAAATCTCTCTACGGGCTTAAACAATCTCCTCGAGCTTGGTTCGGCAGATTTACTCTTGCAATGAATAGATATGGATTTCGACAAAGCAACTCCGATCATACATTGTTTCTTAAACAAAGAGGTAAACTTGTGACTTGTTTAATTGTATATGTTGATGACATGATCATTACAGGAAATGACAACGAAGAAATGAAGGACTTAAAGACAAATTTGTTCAAAGAGTTCGAGATGAAGGACTTGGGTAGACTGAAGTACTTTCTTGGAATTGAAGTGTTAAGGTCTAAATAAGGTATCTTTATTTGTCAAAAGAAGTATATTCTTGACCTGTTAGCTGAAACAGGAATGATCGATTGCAAGCCTGCCGACACTCCAATGGTGGTAAATCATAATCTCCATATGGAAAAAGGAACAGAACTCGTAGACAAAGGGAGATACCAACGCTTGGTAGGTAAACTAATATACCTCTCACATACTCGTCCAGATATAGCATATGCCGTTGGGGTAGTCAGTAAGTTTATGCATCAACCACAAGTAACCCACATGAAAGCAGTGTGGAGAATTATCAAATACCTCAAAGGAACAACGGGTTATGGAGTTCTCTTTCAACCAAACAACCATATAAAGGTCCAGTTATATACCGATGCCGACTGGGCAGGAGATAAAGACGATCGAAGATCAACATCAGGGTTCTTTACCCTAGTTGGAGGAAACCTAGTTACATGGAGAAGCAAAAAGCAGAAAGTGGTGGCATTATCTAGTGCTGAAGCTGAATTTCGCGGAATTGAACGAGGACTAGCAGAATTACTATGGATACGCAAACTTCTGACTGAAATCGGGTTTCTCCAGACCGAAGCTAGTAGCATCATGTGTGATAACAAAGCTGCAATACAAATATCAAAAAATCCTGTTCAACACGATCGTACAAAACATGTGGAGGTTGATAGAAACTTCATCAAGGAAAAACTTGAGACAGGGATTATAGAGCTTCCATTTGATCGATCAGAAAACCAGTTAGCAGATATACTAACAAAAGCCGTCAACGAAAGAATCTTCAACAATTGTCTTGTCAAGTTGAATATTGGGGATCCCACTACTCAACTTGAGGGGGAGTGTTAGAAAAATAAAAATATTCTTGATGAAATATAATAGGATGGGTATCACATCATTCCTATTTAAAAGATCATGCCAACCTTACCTTGATCTTGTGACCGTTGGTGATTTTCCAGCCATAAAGGCTTGATTGTATTTCCTTGTTAAGCCTCTTGTATTTTCTATTTATTGTATATTTTCTCTTCATTGTAAAATATTAGAAAAAGCAATATACAGTTATTAATATTCAGCCGCGACTCTTCCTATTTCACTTTGAAACAAGGGGAAAGTGAATACGGTGTTGTCATGTGCCTAAACTTAGACGGAAAACTCATCAAAACGACGTAGTTTTGATTAAAAAACAATCAACAATTGATCTATTTCCTAATCCCTACCATGGAGCATCTATTTCTCCCTAACATGATCTCCCACCCACAGTCTCCCGAGGCTTCAATCTACCATTGATTCAATCCTCAATCTAATCAAGCTCAATATTCATTGTCTTATTAAACTTCTATATCTGTTAGACGTTGTGTATGTGCATGTATCAACAAAAGTTAGAATATTGGCATTTGATTGATGTACAACTGATTAATATTAATAAAACACAAACTAGAATTGATGATCCACGGCGGGAGTAAATTGGACAAACATTATGATTTAATTTAATTGCTAAAACAATAAAACCCATATCCAATCACACCATCTGTAATTGGTTGACATGCACGCAAGAGAATCCGATTCTACAAGTTAAGATGGAGAAGATGATTTTGTTGATGAAACTCAGACTAAGAGATTGATGATGAGATTGAAGAAAATGAAGATAACAAAGTTGGTTTTCAATTAGCATGGCCAAATTCACCAAACAATTTATCTTTCACTTTTATTCATTTTCATCTTCAATCTTTTAATCCGGGTTTCATCTTCAATATCCTCTTTCCATAAAATCGAGCACGATAGATTTGGAAGGGACAACGAACAGTATAGCCAATCTTAAATATTAATCATCCGCTTAGATGAGCAATGAATATATATAAGCAATATCATAATCGTGGAGCAAAACAAGGATATTTAAGGGTTCTTGTACCATTTATTTTATTAATTCGAATAGAATTTTGAATGTTTGAAATTTGAATTCGAGTCTGTTGCATTTCGAATATAATAATTCAAGTTCTATACAAATAAGAACATGAATCCAACTTTAATATTCAAATACCTGATTCAGTTAAATCAGTTAACTCAAATTACAATTTGACTAAGACCCCTAATACAAAATGCTAAAATAAATTATTTAAGCTCTTTTCAAATTTTTAGATAGAAAATTCATTAAAGTTCGAGTCGTAGATTTGTTGGTGTTGTCATCTTTATATATATAAAGTACACAATTAGTAACTTCTTGATATTAAGATAGATATACTGTGCTACTGACATACAAGATATCATAAAGTGTATTTTGTATGACGATACACGTTCAAAGCAAAGAATACATATTGATGAATTTGACTAAAAATGATTTCACGATGTTAAAATAATACAAAATAAGCATTCAAAAGAGGGTGACGGCGCAGCTTGTTGCCCGCTTACCCACATCTCTATTGTAATTGGATCATTTTATTCAATATATTGAGTATGTTTCTCTTTGTTAAAAAAAATAAACATATATGTTTCTCTTGTTAAAAAAAAATAAGCATATGAACTTATAGATAAAGGATAGAATACGAAAATCCCTTATCATACAATAGGTACGCGAGTTTTCACACCATCAATTTCAAAAAACACGCGAGGCTTCACTACTCTGATCCTCTGCTCCCATCAACTCTGATCCACTGCTCCCATCGATTCCGTCTACCTTCATCGTCACCGTCCAACGATTGCATCCACCATCGCGACCGTCGACGGTACCGTCGTGAACACCATCTTCCTCGTTGCGCCTTTTTCACAGGTCAGTTGATAAAATTGACTAATTGAAATTGAAAATTGTTGAACTAATTAATCAATTAAACTTTGAAATTGGTCCAATTAATCATCAATTTGAAGTTTCAATTGATCAATTTTTAGTTTTGAGTGACGGGCTTTAACTAAACATTTAAAGTTTTAAGCCTGAACGTTTAAAGTTTTTGTTAGAACTTCTAAAGTTTTAAGCCTGAACGTATTTGAACGTTTAAAGTTTTTTGTTAGAACTTCTTAAGTTTTTGTATTGAACAAACTTGAACATATTAGAACGTTTAAAAATATGCTTTTTTACATAGGCATGTTTGTGTCTAAGTTTATCAATTTCGAGCATGCTTTGAAGTATTTTGAAAATTTTCTGGTAGAGTTCATAATTTTACTTGAAATTTAACTTTCCGAGCAAGCTTGATATTTGTTTGTTTGAATATGATGTTTCCTAGCAAGCTTTTATATAGTTAGGACTTTCGAGCATACTTTGATGATTTGTTTGAAAGTACATCTGGTCAGAACGTATAAACAGAACGTATAAACTTTTTGTATTGAACTTTTAAAGTTTAATGGATTTTGTTATGAACGTTTAAACAGAATGTATAATACGTTTAAACAGAACGTATAAACTTAATGTTAATACGTTCAATGTCAAAACCCAGAACTCAAAACTCAAAATTGATCGACGGAAGCTTCAAATTGATGATTAATTGGATAAATTTCAAGGTTAATTGATCAATTAGGCTCATCAACAAATTCAATTTCAATTTCAGTTGGAAATTGCTTAACTGACATGTGACCAACGATCGATGGTGGTGCTCATGACAGTAGACGATGGTCGCGACGGATGACTTTGACGGGTATGCGTTAAGTATTTTTAGGTTAATTACAATTACGCCACTAAGCAGTTTTTATTTCAATTTGAATCGGTGGTGCAGGAAGTCGCGTATGTAATATACGATAAGCGATTATTGTACGCCAACTCACCCCTGAACTTATATATGGTCTATTCATGTTAATGTAGTATAAAATCATGTATACTAACCAAAGCGACTTATAAGAGTAAAATTCATGATATCATTGTGCTTCCACACTTCAAATCAAAGTCATTAGTAACAAAATTTCATAACTAAAACTAAGTACTAAATACAAATAATGAACAGTTATTTGTATATGAAGAACATGAATTCTATATCTTCTTTTTAATACATTCAACTATTCAAGAATGAGAGTATGGAACAGCCATTAAAATAAATCATAAACAAATGACAAAATCAATATCAAGTATACATATGATGATACGGTCCATCTTCTAAGCCTATAAAAATGGAAATCAAAACAAGAATCTTTAAATCAACAACTTGATTCTTCAAGCCTGTAATCCTCTCTCTAATGCCTCTTCATCTCCTGGAAAATATTCGACACCTTCGGCGATAATCTTGGAAGAAATTTGAACATCTAAACGGTAAACAAAAAGACGCACACCGTTAGATATTTAACAAATGTTAATCCAAAAGCATAATGAGTACAATTATCCATATGGTCCGTTCAGACTATTTGATGAAAATTCTAGAAGAACCGTCAACTATGGTTTCAGAAGTTTTAGCAGTTTAACCGTCCAACGGTTTGAAATGATTTTATATTACTATTTTCATGTTTTAGCGTTCACTGATCAAATAATTAAACGATTTAAGTTTTTTTTTTTTTTTGTTATCGCAATCATTTAGTGTTGTGTAATTAACCTCACCCTATATATTGTCTTGAGTCATTATTTGTTTTATAGAAAGAATATTTATTCCAATATTTTTGAATGAAGAACATACCCAAAGCTTCACGCACGCGTCCATGATAACCGGAATCAGACAAACAAATATGACAATGGCAGATTGATCAACATCCAACCCATAATGTTCCACAATTATTTCTAGCAAAGTTTGCCAACCTGACTCTGAATGATACCTACAAATTTCCAAAAATCAACAGTGTCATTATTAGTTGATTTCACGGTCAAAGGACACAAATTAACGCGCAAATGGTCAAATGTTGACTGTTTACTGGTGTGTAAAAAGAAAAAGAATTACCCGAGAAAAATATCTGTGATAAGAATGATTAAGAATGCCTTCCCAGTGTCGCTAACGTTGTTTATTATCTTATACCCTGTAAATTTCAGCAAAGCTACCTACAAAAATGATTTAAAAAAAAACTCTCAATTTTTTAAGTAAATACAAAATACAAATCATGTCAATATGGAGTTGATAAGTACAAAAATTGACAGGAAAAGTCAAAGTTTGACTTGTTGGAGGTGAGTTGACTCGGGGTGTAAACGAGCCAAGCCACTCATGAGCTACTTGAGATCGGGTCGCTAAAAGCACGAATTGAGCCGAGCTTAAACAAGCTCTTATCGAGCTCAAGTAGGCTCACAAGCCTACTATTAAAATAACTCTTAATATATTAAGTATATATCTATATAATAATAATAATTCATATATAATAATAATGATAACAATAACTAAATAATATATATTATGTTATATACAACAACAACAATAACAACAACAAACATAAAGATTATAGTTATAAATATGTATAAAAACAATTGAAAATGTATATAAATTGATTAATAAATTATAAACCAGTCAACTACTCTATGAATTTAATTCTCTTGTATTAAGAAACAAGTCCACATTTGACTTATAAAAGTCAATATCATTGCTAAACTGCCTAATTAATTAATCAATTAATTAATTACACTATCAAGAAAAATTAGTGAATTACATGACATCATAAACATAAAGATTTTGGAGCTAAAACTGTGAAAAGGGTTTTTGAGAAAATGAGTAAAGAGCTAACAGGTTGACTTTCATAAGTCAAACATGGACAGATGAATCTTTTCAAGCAAACTTACTCTAGTATTTTGTATATTATTCAAATAATGAAAAATTATTTAATGAGAAGAAGTAAAACAAAACACACCTGATTTTGATTGAAGTACAAAAGAACAAATAATGAGATTCCGAATACCATATCGGACCATATATTAGCAAATGCACTACGGTTTATTAATCTCCATTCCTCTCTCAGTTCTAATCTGTTACAACAAACAAGAAAACATCAATAATATACAATATTCCCAAACTGAAACAACCAATCCAGAGCAATGTACAAGTTGCATTGCATGAGTTACAACTCCCACTCGTTTGATCTGGTTATGTTTGATCTCTAATCGGCCAAAAGGAGAAAAGTTGTAAAACTAAAAAAACCAACAAAAAAGGAAACATGCCAAAGGAGTCGAATGTCACAAACGTGCATATTTTTAATGCATTATTCTTGTAATAGTTTAATTATTATAATCACATAAGATACAAAATATACATTTATAATATTTTAGAAATAAAATGGAGACAAAGTGTTTCATGTTGGCCCAACCCAATCGTTTTGACTAGGTTTGTAAATGAACCGTACAAACAGGAACGGAGCATGTTCATGCTCGTTCATTTAACTTTAACTGAACACACAATCTAATACGAGCAATGAAACGAACATGTTTTTCTTGTTCGTGTTCATTCGTTATAAAAGTGATCATGTGCGTGTTCGGTTAACAATATAAGCGTTGAATTCACGAACGTGAATGAACGAACATGACTGAAAATAGATGAACAAACATAACTTGGCGAACACCAATTAAGAGTAAATTGAAAATCAATTTATTGGGTCTAATTTATTAATAAAACTTGACTTTATGCTAATTTCATAAACTAGACAAAAGTTAAGTGAAAATATAAATGAACGTATATGAACAAATGCAAACAAATGTTCATGAACTAAATGAACAAACAAGGCACATGTTCATTTTCGTTCATTCGTTTAACTAAAGGAACAAAAAAACTTGTTCATGTTCGTTCATGTACTAAATAAGAAAACTTCCCGCCAAACGATTCACTGGACGTGTGTTCTTTTAACTTACGCTTTATGTCTTAACTCCAAATAAAGTTCTTCTTCAGAAATCGGTGGCGATTTCCCGATTTTAACCTCAAATTTGTATCTCTCTTTTTCAGCTTTTATTTCTTTCACCATTTCAAGTTTTTGATGCCTTCTTACATCAAGAATCTCGGCTGCAAGTGGCACAGTCTTCACATACCTGTTTACAATAATATTCTTATAATGATACAGGAAAAATCCTTTTTATTGACAATTGGAACTTTATATGTAACGGGTCAAATGTGTTAAGCTAACAAGTTGTAAACAGGTCACTCGAGTTGAAAGTCACTCCAAGAGTGTTAAATTGCATAAAAACTCCTAAATCATGATATTAAATAAGATTAGATTTTTAAGCATATTTAACACATTATTTACTAATACAATACTAGGTTAGAAATTGAATAACAGAAATATTATATACTTAGTAATGAAGATTTAGGAATTATAAAACGATATTTTAAGATAACATATGATTGATATTACATATAAATTACTAACTAATGATTTATTATTTTGAAGTCAAATAACTAAAATAAGTTACTATATTTAATTAGATATATTTACTATACTATGTTTTATTACTATCAATATTAATATTTAATACGAAGGCAGTGAAGTAAGAGAAGCGAGAAAATAATCTTGGGCTAATCACTTATTTATTAGGTATAGATAGATAGATTTTAAAAACAGATGAAATTACCTGATTCGATCTTGACCCATTACCTAACCTACCCTTTCTTTCGCCACTATATATCATATATTGATGATCTTAAAGGGTAAAGAAATATAATCAGACTTATGACTTTTTAACCTTGAAGAAAATATATTCATTTTGAAGTTTAAATGTAGCCCTTTGACCTTGAAAAGTCAAACTTTATCTCTTTTTTGAAACAAATTAAGAAAATACATAATAAAAGGAGTTCTCATATAGAAACGGTTACCTATCGAGAAATGGCATAAGGACATAGTCATGAACTAAAAAATCCAAAGCCCACGGTATAACTATCAACGCAGCCAAAAATTTTGCCTGCCAAAGAGATGATCATGCGTTTAAGTGGTTATAATCTCCCCAATAGTGCTAAAAACTAGAAACTTGTATCAATATCTACTTTCATTCATTCAAATTCTGACAGGTTATCTATTTTAAAGCAAAGGCTACATTAGCTGAATATCTATCGCACCGTAAATTGTAATAGTCATAATGCGTAACAAACAGACCAAAACACATTTCGAATCGTCCAATGCTACAATTCACCATAAATAGGCCTGTAACGAACCAAATGAGCATGAATGGAGCATGTTCATTTTTGATAGCTTAATTTTAAACAAATAAGCGATCAAACACAAACAATTAGATGAACAAGTTTTCTTATTCGTGTTCGTTCTTTATGAAAACAAACGTGTTCGTTTGTGTTTGTTCGTTAGTAAACATGACCATCAATCTAGTGGGCATAAAAAATAATAAAACTAGACGAAATAATAATGGGTGACATTTTAATTTCATAAAAGCAGACTAAATTGCAATGGATTACTGTTTTTAAATACATGTATAAACGAACAAACTTAAACAAACGCACATAAAACAACGAACGAACATACATGAGTTGTTCATTTAACTAACTGAACAAAAAAATTGTTCATGTCCGTTCGTTCGTTTACTAGACGTTCGGTTTGTTTACATGCCTAACCATAAAAAAAATGTATCTACCGAATTGAACGAGGCATAACGAAACACACGATCTTCATACAATATCTCATCTTCCTCCCTTCCAAACACCAAATCCCTCACCGATTCCGTAAATCCCTTTACAGGTATAATATCATCAAAATCCCCTTCAACATTTTCACTACGTGGTTCTTGAAACCATGACGAACCATTACTATTATTATTACCACTACCACTACCACTACCACTACCACTACCACTACCACTACCATTACTACTACCATCAAGAAGCCAATCTTCCCATTTTCTTTCCTCTTCATTCTCCACATTTTCACGCGCTTCCCTCAACTCCACAATCGCCTCGGCCCGTCGCCTCCACGCCTCAAACTTTTCTTTCTCGGACAACCCTTCATCATCATCATCATCACCACCACTTTTCGCTAGTTCCTCTTCGGCCTCAAGCATTTCATCGTCTTTCAAACCGAACCAATTCCCATCCTCATCAAAAAAGAATTTCTGCCACCAAGTCCTTTTCCTCTCATGTTTCCGTTTCGCATTCGGAACCAACCTTCCAAATCCAAACCCCCTTATCCCACCACCACTTAACCGAATTACACTGTCCGAATAAAACAGCTTACAACATGCGAGTCTGAGTCTTCGACCAGAAAACAAGAAATTGCTATGACACAAGACCAATGAAGTGCTCATCAAGAACATGTATACCATAACCCCACATCTTTCAACCTCATAAAACTCTAAAGCAATCCAATTTCACACTCAAAATGCAAAATTGAGAGAGACCATTCAATACCCAGTTCAAAAGATTGAATTTTTGGGATTCAAACTTACCAGATTGAGCAAAACCCTAAAAACCCAGATGAGATTAGTGGAATGTTGAATTGGGTGTGTGTGGATTGTTGGGATTATTCGGTTTATGGGTGTGTGGCGTTGGAATTAATATTAATATGATACGATGATAATATTCGTCGTCTCTTTGTTAAGCTGAAGAGAGTATGGATGGGACCAGCAGAAGCCACGAGAGGGAAAAGGAGAGCGGATAACGGGTAGATAATAATATTATTAATATAATATAATCTATACTAGATAAAGGTTCAAATAAGAATAATAATAAGGATTTTTCTAAGAATAGTAAAAATAAACAAATTTTTGATATTTGACATTACAAATTATGGTTAAAGAACAATTTTAGGAAACTATGTCGGTTATAATGGTGAAAGAGTAATTATATGAAACTATGACGGTTTTTAGTAATTTTAAATCTCAACTATTGAATGACATGATCCAATGGCTATGATTTATTCCTAGTCTTCTTAGGAATCTACTTATTTTTAGGATAACCCTCCCCATCTATACTATATATAAATATACTATATATAAAGAGAATCCCATGGGCAAAAGTAAGGGCGTGTTTGGGATTGAGTTTGAAAAATGCTTACTGGCTTATGTGTTTTTTCAAAAAGCCATTTTGAAAAGCCAGGATTGGGGTTTTTGGAAAACTGCTTTTTAACCTTTTCAAAAAGCTAAAATAAAAAAGTTTTTTTTTATTGCCAAACACATTTAAATTTTTTGGCTTTTTGAAAACACTAATAAGCCAATAAGCATTTTCCAAACTTAATCCTAAACATGCTCTAAGAGCAAATTTTTAAGAGTTTACAACCCACAAACCATATGATTCTACTTTAAATAAGGGTAAAATAGTCTTTATAACTTTAAATCTCAAGTTATTTTACATTTATTTAAAATAGTTACAAGTTTTACCCTTTAATTTGGTTAAATTTTGTTAATTTGAATAATAGTTACATTTTCCCCCTTATTCTAAAGAAACTACCCCCACGAGTTTTAAACGTCCATAACTTTTTCACACCTTAAATTTTTTTAAAACAATTACACCATAAAATCGAGCGTTTTGTTCTCTTTAATTTGAGTATGGTATTGTTATAGTTTATTAGTTTTAAAACTAACATATTATGTGATTACCAATTTCTACCAGCAATGAGTCGGGCGGGTTCGGCTGATGGTTGATTTGATTCGGGTCGAGATGAGTTCAGGTCAAAACGGGCTTTAGGTTAAAACTATGTCGGAACGGGTTTCGCGTCAAAACAAGTTGTGTTAAAAAGCGGTTTATTTGAAATTACTCTACATTTCATCTTTGTTTCTTGATTTTTGTCACCTGTAACACAAGTTCAGGCATCCGTTACGCGGATGATATTGTATATACATACTGGGTCGCTCGCATTTAGGCATTGTGATGCACTTAGCAACACCGGTTACATGCCTGACCACGTTAAACGCATACCATCGCCGGGTTGCGCGCGTACTAACGTTGGTCGCGTACACCGCTACATCGCGCGGGCACCTGACTAGTATAATATAATATAACTAGTTTTTACCCCCCGTATTACGGGAATTGTTTTATATTATTTGTTTCTAATATTTATTTTTTGAATTTTTATCTTTTTTATTGTATGAAAGTTGATAATATACTTATGGTTTGATGATAAATTGTTTCACAAATAAATGAGATGTTATAACCCGGTTTAAAAGCTATATAGGTTTGATGAGACCAAAGACCCGTTTATTTTTTTTTACTACAAATTGGTTTTTTAATTATAAATAATATATATCTTGTTTTAAATAAATCATATATTAATTTTTAGTATATCCCTACTTTATATGATTATTATATCAAATATTTGGTGATATTAGTTTTTAATTTAATGAGATGTTATAATCCGTTTAAGAAATATATGGGTTTGATAAGACCCATACCCGTAAATTCGGGTCAATGCATGAGAAGCCTCAATTTAAAAATCAAGCAAATATGGTGACTCTAAAAGGGGGGGAGGGGACGACCACATCGCGACACGTAGGATTTTTTGGGTTTTCGTTTATATATATTATAGATATAGATATAATATAATATCAAAAGAATTTCTTTTTTTAAAGAAAATTTCAAAAATGGACCGAAGTTAGAGAGAAAAAATAAAAGTAACCCAAAGTTTAAAATGTTGAAACGTTCAATAAAAACTTGACCCGACTCGCTTTAGAATAAAATTTATATCTACATGTAAATAAAGATAAGCTTGTTTCAATGGTATATTCGAAATGTTATAAACTTTATATTTTAAAAGTTATAAAAGGAAAACTAAATATAGGTAAAATTAATTATAATAATTAAATATTAAGAAAAAACATCTCAAAGTTCTCGGATTCCAATAAAAAAAAGGGATTTCAAAAGGATAGATTTTTTTTAAAAGTCGTTGGATTTGATCTGAAATTGTTTGAGCCAACATATTTGGTTCAAAAGTTGTCTTAAGATGGATTTGGTTCAAAACTCGTCGGCCAAAACAGATTTAGGAAAGAGTATTTCTATAGAGGTATGGTACCAAAAAGACCTAAATACCCTTAAGTACTACCTACGGGTCAGATGGGATACTCTCAGATACCACCCGCGGGACATATAAATCACCCACATAATTCAAGTCAAAGGAGGGACAACATTACTTCCTAAGAACTATGTGCGGGAAGATCTAGACACCCTCAGGAGTCATCCACAGCTTACTATTCGCATCCGCAAGGATGGCCAAAAGGCAACGTCATAGGACATCTGTATTTTACCAGCCCTCTTCTAGAAGATTTACCAAGATCCTTTCTTGGTGAATACGTGACCCTTCAGCCAGTAAAAGAAGGACACCTGGCCAGATTATTATAAACGTGCACATGGCCAGGTTTATCTCACCCTATCATATACAGGCACATGTCCATGTCGTTACAACCATGCACAAGGGCCGTATAGCCCAACCAATTACAAGGGGATATTCTAGAAAGGGACAGCTGGGCCAATAATATTCCCACACTCTTCGGCTATAAATACTTCACAATCTCCATGAGGTAACACATTCACTCCCCATTATCTATTCCAAATATTTAAGTACTTTCTCTCTATCAGAACTGTACTTATTCTCACGCCGGATGGTGGTTACGGGAAGACCTCCCCTCTCGTCCTTCCCGTAACGAGCTCACAGTGGTTGTTTTGCAGGTTTCTGTCACTGGACTTTGGGAGATTGGACTCGTATCGTTGGTAGTGTTGTATTTGACCCATCCCTGTGGACTCATTGGATCCAGGACCCGTAAGGGGATTGAATCTGTGTTTTATCATTGGCGCCATCCGTGCTTGTGTTAGAACTGTGAAAGTTTTTGTTGGTTTTTGGTTTGTGCGATATGAGTAAATTTCCTGAGGGGCCGACGGAATCTCCTGTATTTGCTAGACGTACCACTGATGTCGAAGCACCTGGAGGTCCTACTCCGGGTGTCACACCCCAACCTACGGCGAAAATGCCGGGGCTCGAACTGATTGCTCACAGCTTTTCAAAGGTTACTATCATGCATTATTAAAATGACAATATCTATTAATTAAATTAAGTTTTCAAATAAATCAAACATAAACAAATACATAATCCATAATCATACAACAATACAACTTATATCACAAATGATCTAGTATTTTCTAACTTAAATTCTTCATTAAGTCTTCACCAACCTGCATTAAATTTCTACAATAACCTGCATATGCGTATAAAATAGAATTTTGTCAACAACACATGTTGAGTGAGCAACACACCGGTTTAAATGTACGTATAGTATATATAAAAATAAGTAATTGCAACAAGTCATATGAGAATAACAAATTAACCAAATGAGTAAGTATAACTGAGATGTCGAGAAGCACAAAGGCTATAACGACTAGCGTATGATCATACTATTATGAGATTATGCCGGACCTCTCCGAATGCGGAAGCATATAAAGCAAGTAAGCACATAAACAAGTAAGGTATAAGCTGTTAACACATAAGACAATAGTTGCAGTTTTGAGTATAAGAATATATGAGAAATATAATTTACGCATATGTCCCCAAAACGTGGAAAAAGAAGTAAAATAGGGGAATGTGGTACTCACCTCGATAGACGAACAAAAAGATGATCGATATATTAAGATTGACAATTTCGGACCACGCGTTGACGATAAAGCCTAATAAGGATAATAGAATGCAGATACGCTAAGTTAATGAACTAGATCGGATAAGAAGTTCGATAATTATTAAAATATTTATTATATTATAATTTTGTTAAATTATATAAACATATTTATATACAAAGTTTTACTACTCAACAAGTAAAACTTTGTATATATATATATACACATATTAAACCATTCATATTAGTTTACGCGATATTATATATACGTATATAACGGACGAAATATGAGGAAAAACACAAGTTCATTAATTGGTTTTTAATAAAATAATTTTATTTAATCATTATTGGTATTATATAAAAATATTTGCGTAAAAGTAAAACACATCTTTTATAAAATTTGTCAAATATATAAGTATAAAAATTTACCTTTTTGATATATATTAAATCTATACTCCAAAATACAACTTACGTGGTAGTAATTATACATATCTATACATATACTTATATACACGAACAATTCTTTAATGCGGTAAAAACATAAAATCATAATCGGTTTTATAAAAGATTGTTTAATTACTAATTATTATTATAATTATTGTTTTATAAAAATTGTTCTAAAAATAAAAGATAACAAAATAACACAAACGGGGTGGCAGGGACTCGAACCCGCGACCTGCCAATTCGCCACCCATGTATCTACCAGCTGGGCTAACCAGCACATACGTTAGATCTTAACAGCCATTAAATATAAACAGATGCGACGAAACACAATCCAATAACAAAACCCTAAGAATACAATTGATCCAAATCTGATAACGATAATCGATTAAGCCTTAGGGATTTTGTTGTTTGACACCAGAAGAACAAGAAATCAAAAATCAATTACCTCGTAACTTATTGTATGACGGTCAATTGAACCAAATGTGGCCAGAGACGGTAATTGATGAACGGAACAGTAAGCCGCTATGTTAACTCAATTATATAGAGGGGTTATGTGGGCTAGGGTTATATGATTTTTTTCTGCAAGTTTAATTTAACTAATATGATCGTTTATATAGAATTAGGGATTAGGGTTTATAGTCGGTTCTAGAATGATCGAATTCGATACTTGCAGATCACGATATTGCAATTAAGTTGGGTAATTGGGCCGATTTTAACATATGAACGAGTTGGGTTTATCATTTCTGATCATAATCCTTGGATTAAGGCTCCCAGATTCGATTACGATCATGGTTGTGGGTTCGGGTTTGAGAAAAGGATAATGGGTTTGGGTTCGGATCTTAGGTATCTAGATTTCTTTGATGGGTTATAACAAACTTTTACATTTCAGCCGCTGAGGTTTGAGGATGGTTACAAAAGAGGTTAAAGGTTTATATTTTGGTTTAAAAATGTCAAAACAAGAAAAGTATAATAAATATATTTTATATAAATAATTTAAACAATAATAAAATAATAATTAATGTTTTCGATAAGCGTGAAATTTAATTAATAAAATAACCTGAACGTCGAAACGAGACGGGTATTTAATAAAAATATATATATACGAAAACCCGAGTTGTTACACCGGGTGACTTAGGACGTGTCAAGGCACCTGGAGGTCCTACTCCGGGAGACTTAGGACGCATGACGGTGGAAACTCACCGTACTCGTACAGAATTGGATTTGGAAGACGATTCAGACAATTATGAGCCGGTGAGAACTCCTCGTCGTAATTCCAGAATTGAAGGAGCTCTATCTCATGAGGAATGGTTACGCATCCAGCAGGCGAATGTTGTAGCGGAGTACGAGCGCATGGTTCATGAAGAGCGAATTCGTGCTCGTACCTTAGCCTATGATGAATCTCCTAGGAGATCTCTCTCCCCTCTCACAACTTTTAGGAGTAGTCAAATACGCGGAAGCCTTCAAACAGAGGGGTTTCCGGAAGATGAGTTTTTTAGGAGAGGGTGTGCTTATCCTCGCATGATTACACGCCGACCCTCCTACAGAGAAGGATTTGAAAGTTTTGATCCGTCATACCGCCCTAGCACTGTCAGTTATTACAGCGAGGATAGTCGACTTTACGCGCGGGAGGAAACTCGCCCTCGTGCGGTAGTTCTTCATACCGAATATCATAGTGATGCGGAAGAAGACTTCACTTAACCATATCGTCCAGTAGCTTTTGCTGAGAAGTCAAAATTTGTTGCGTGCATCGTAACAACGCCGTTCCCAGTTAACGCAAAGATTCCTACATCTTCGGGAAAGTACAATGGGAAGACTGATCCTAGCGATCACCTGTTGAACTTTGTGGCAGTGGGAGGCGTAAGTGGTTGGACCCTCCCATACTGGTGTCACATGTTTGCGCTAACATTAACGGGGGCAGCGCGTGAATGGTTTGAAAAATTGCCGGATGGGCAAATTCAAAATTGGGATGACTTGGTAGCTAAATTCTCCCAACATTTTAGTCAACAGAAGAATCACACCCATCATCCTTCTGAGATACTAGACGTCGTTAGGCGAAACAACGAGTCTATCGAAGACTTTATTTCTCTATTTAACAATGAAAGTCTCAATATTGGCGGAATCAGCGAAGACATGCTGAGATGAGCTTTTCACAAAAATGTAAAGAGTGATGCTTTGATCAGAACATTTACTTGTAGAGACGGAATGCCCAAAACTTGGGATTCAGTACCTCGTTTATCATTGGTTGGGTTGTGGAAAGGAGAATTTATCAGGTCACTGAGATTCACCTTTGTCCAAGATCCAAAATCTTTCATCTTCTTGTAGTACTCAGTAGCCTCGGACTTCCTTTTAACCCACAACATGTTTTTTTCAGCATCAAAACCCCATGATACGACTCCAGAGCGATCTCCATATTTATATGAAAATCCCTTTTGAAAGGTGACAACGAACCTGTCTGGATGATCGGATGACTCAAGATTCTGATTGGAGTTTTTCATCACCAGCAGCTTCTTCTGAATTCTATCTGATTTCTCTTTGGAAATTGGAGGTGCAGACATATACTGTTTCAGCGTCTCAGATTCGTCTATATTTGCAACTAGACGAACAGTAGAGCTACCACCTTGAACAACGTTGGGCATCTTTGAAGTTACATCATCACTGCTCTTGAATTCATCTCCAAACTTCTGAACAAGATTTTGTTGGGGGTCTAGATACATAGCAGCTAATTCTCCCATACTAGACTGAAGCTCTTTAATCTTGGAATCTTTATCAGTGTTACTAGCTTCCAGTTCTTGAATGTGTACATCTTTGACGACAGAGTCTTGTTCAAGTTCAAAGACTCGACGTTGAAGAGCTTGTACATCAACGGGAGCATCTTAAAGCACGACTCCCTTTCCTTTGTTCTGTTGATTTTTTTCTTGCATGGCAAGAATCTGAGCAATCTTATCAGAAACACCAGAACTTGACTGACCTTGATTGACTCGGCCAAATGAGCCAGAAGGAGCGTCATCATGTTGAAAATCAGCCTCAAATTCAAACTCACGAGCAATATCGTCAAAACTCCGATCTTGAGTTTGAGGCTCAGCAGTGGATGGGCTTGGATCAACATGAGTCTCAAGAACATTTGACTCAGGTTGAAGTTGTGGTTGTTGTTGGCTTGTTGTCTTTGTTGGCGCATCTTCAGAAGCCGTCACACCAGGTCTCGGATCTTTCTTCCTTCGTTTTCGTGGAATAAGATCGGCTGCTGGTTCTTCAACAAAATCTTCATCAAAATTTTCAATAACTGTCTGAGGAGGCTTCAAAGCAGTTGACTGAAGTAACTCTTTAAACCTTTCAAATACTTGCGACTGTTCAGTAGTCAGAGCAGTCTCCGAGTCACGGTGTTCATCTTCCAAATGAGGCACATTCTGTTCCTCACATTCATCATCAGAACTTATTTCATGTGCAGCAGTGGGCCTTGAAACTGGTGCCACGTGCTCTTCAGCAACTTGAGCAACAACTGGTACGGTCTTTGTTTCAGGAAATCGGCCAAATTTAACCAAAGTATGAAGGCCTTGATAAACGATCTTTGATCCTTTTCTGGACTACTTCATCAATCCAAAAGTGTTGGGTCCCATCGACTTCATATCTAATGTTTCGACAAATTTGACAATGTCAGTGTAATGTGAGTCAAAAAATCACTTGTAAAAATCGAGGATACATGAGTAACATTTCCGTCTTCTTCCCTTTCAAGTTGCTCATCATCTCATCAAAAACAAACTTGGAATAGTTAAAATTCCAATCCATGAACAGAGCAACCACAACCGACATCTGCATGTGGCTAATCTCATCGGAACCTCCCTTTCGTCCTGAAACACATGTAAAGAACGTGTGTATTGAGAATCTCCAGTATGGATGAAATAGTTTCTTGATTGCTGGAGGGTAGGTTCCCTCGTAACCCATTATGGTAAGAACCTCGGAGACAGCAGCAGTCGAGTATTCCGTTGAGTAATCAGGTTGATCCCCAAATAAAAGAACCTCCTGTATGATGGCCTCTTTGATGAAGACCAGTTTCTTTTGCACCATAGAGTCAATTGACACAACTCCACCCGGTCCTTGCTGGTTGATCGAGGCATTGTTCCAAAAGTCTATGATCATTTTTCTGCAGATGACAGGATTTTCTTGTAAGGCATGAGAAATTCTGCAAGTGTGAGGCCAACTATCATAGACTTGAACTCCTTGTGTAGTGGAGGGGGATCAAACAAGCATCCAACTATATTATGAGTGTCCACAAACTTTAAGGGAGCCTGATCAGCCATTACTGCACCAAACGAGTTAAATTAGTAAAAATGTACTACACTAGAGTGACATTTACAAGTAAGGAGTTACAATTATCAAATTTTAAAGCATGAGGGGCCAATGATGGCAAAAACAAATTAGGTGGACCATAACAGAAAAATAATAACAATATTATAATGGATTTCGGTCCATCAATGAGTTCTCTGTCCAAAAAGGAGATCTCGGTCAAACAAGGTGTTCTCTGTCAAGATTAACCGAGAACCTGAGTTCTCGGTCAAAGACCAGGAGATCTCGGTCAACAAAGTCAACTGAGAACCCTTTTGATTTGCCATGGGTTTTTGGTCTGACAACTGGAGACAGAGAACCTTTCGTATTCCTTCTTGAAATATGTGCCATTTTCACAGAGAGGGCTGAAATCCCCATTAAACTACAAAAAAAACTTTTGAGTCCTTGACATTTAACCCTAACACTCTCCAATCGAATTCCCTAACAACTCATCATCCATGTTCGTGTATGACATTCATCTATTCATCAATCCTTGCGAACACAGCTCATTAGGCCTCACAAAAACACTTAGCTGGAACCCGGTTTATTTACCTATGAGTCAAGTAAACACAAACACCGATAAGAGCTTAATATGAGTGGTTAAGCAACAAGAAGCTTTCGGCCAGATGACTTGAGAGAGAAAGGGTTTTGAATATTGAATGCAATGAAAGCAATAATTGAGGTTAAAAGGATTATTTATACCCCAATCGAAATGGGCCGAGAACCCATAAACAAGCCCAAACCAGATGTTCAGCCAAAAAAAAACATGTCATCAATTAAGCAGCAGACCAACACAAGGCCCAAATCAGTTTAAACATATTCAGAACGACCCAGTTAGATCACGTGTTTCAAGGAGAGTGGTTTTGAGATAAAACAAACAAAACATAAATAAAAATAATAATAATAATAATAATAATAATAATAATAATAATAATAACACGGAAAATCAATCCTTTTGAATTTCGCAAATTGGGATCAAATTTCAGTTTTTATGGAAACGCCACCTTTTGTGAAAAGATCCAAACATGGAATCATATTGTTTAAGGAGCTGTCACAAGGATTAATGTTCAGCGTTATTATGACATAAAGAAGCAGGTTGATAGCAGGTATAACAAACTTAGCATGATTTTCATTACATAAGTGATATGAGTTAGGTTCAGTTCGACATAACGCTTAGATGGACATCACTTATGTACATGTAATGCCTCCTATCTCTTCTCAAAGCGTATTTGGCTTTCCCCAGATCACCCCAATTTGACTTCGACCCCTTAGTGCTTGATAAAAAAAAAATTTGGAACCAATATAAACTTTGAGCTTTAAGCTTATCGAAAGACAACAACACAAGTTATATACATACTTAACTTATCAACATCATTCATTTTATTTTATTTTTTTTAATAAAAAAATAACAAGCACCTGCAAGTCCCGAATCTGGATCACTACAAAAAGATAGCAAAATATTTTTGGATAAATAGCTATCCTGTGAATCTACGAGTAGATCACCGGACCAAACATATACAAGTATATGTTCTTCAAACTTGAGCAACCGACATAATTTTAAGCGAGAGTGGATCTTGAAAAACGTAATCAACACTTATATTTTTTTATTTTTTAATAATAATAAACACACACACTCTTTTTGAATTTTTTAATTTTCTCCCCCTAAATTTGTGGAAGTTTATAAAATATGTACAAATTTATTCTCAAAAAGACTCAATCCTCGAAACGAAGCATTTTAAGAAAACTCACAAGCACATTAAATTTGACTGTTCCGACCGGTTTTGTAAATAAGTTCGCCAATTATTATCAGTGTGAACTTGTTCAAGGTTAATCATTTTCGGTCGTAACTGTCATGAATAAAATGAATTTTAATATCGATGTGCTTGGTTTTGGAGTGTTGAACCGGATTCTTAACAATTGCAATAGCAGCATCATTATCACAAAAGATAGGGGTATCAAGAAATTCGAAACCGTAATCCAGTAGTTTGTTTTGCAGCCAGATCACCTGGGAGCAGCAAGCTGATGCAACAACATACTCCGCATCTACGGTCGAAGTGGACACCGTTTGTTGTTTCTTACACTGCCATGAAATGAGATGATCTCCTAAAAACTGGCATCTGGCATATGTGGATTTCTTGTCAATGTCATCTCCACCATAATTTCAATCAGCAAAAGCATAAAGATCAAATTCTGAGTGTTTGGGATACCAAAGACCTAACTTCGGTTGTCCCTTCAGATATCTAAAAATATGTTTAACAACAATTAAATGAGAGAGTTTAGGGTTAGCCTGGAAACGAGCGCATTGACAGACTGCAAATATGATGTCGGGACGACTGGCAATGAGATACATCAGAGACCCGATCATTGATCAATAGTACGTTTGATCTACGGGACTCCCTTCCGGATCAGATGACAGTAGAGGTCGTTCCGCCATGGGAGTGTTAGCACTCTTGGAATCTTGAAACTCAAATTTTGCGAGCATATCCTCAACATACTTCCCTTTATGCAGTAAAATTCCCAAACCTTTTCTTTATTACCCCTTTCAAATTCCACACACAACTCAGCATTGGTGGATCCAAAAATAATATCATCCACATAGATCTGGACAAGAATCAAATCTTTTCTGACAGTTTTACGGAACAAGGTTTGATCAATGGTCCCTCGCTTGTAACCATGATCTAGAAGATGTGCGGTTAATGTAGCATACCACGCCCGAGGAGCCTGATGAAGCCCATACATTGCCTTGTCTAACTTGTAGACGTCATCTGTTTTCTTGGAGTCAACAAAACCCGGTGGCTGATCCACGTAGATCTTTTCTTTGACTTTGTCATACAGAAATGTGGTCTTAACATCCATCTGATATACTGTCAACCCCATGAATGACGCGTAGGCCAGAAAAATTCTGATGGCCTCAAGTCTAGCCACGGGAGCAGAGACTTCAGTGTAATCTAACCCTTCGACTTGACGAAAACCACGAACTACCAATCGTGCCTTGTTTCGAACAATAACCCCGGTGTCATCTTGCTTGTTTCGGAAGACCCATCTCGTATCAAGTGCTTTCTTTCCTTCCGGTAACTCCACCAATCTCCAAACTTTCAACTTATCAAAATCGATTTAATTCTTTATGCATAGCATCTACCCAACTTGGTTCCTGAAGGGCCATTTCTACCGTATTTGGCTCAATTTGAGAGATGAAACAGGAAAACAAACAGTTGTTTTGTGTCCTGTCTGACTTCTGGTGGACACGCCCGTTTCAAGATGACCTATGACATTCTCAAGTGGATGATTTTTTTGAATCCTTGATGGAACTAATTGATCGGAAACATCACTGGTAGAGTGCAAGTTTGAGAAATTTACGTCAATATCAGCAAGAGGATTCTTCCATCTATAAGTCGCTGTACTATATGAGTACGAGGTGCTGGTGACATATTCATCTAGAATGGCATCGGGAAATAGTGTGCTCCCGAAAATCTGACGAATAGGACTCTCCCCCTCAACTTTTGTAGCATTTTCAGATGAATTTTGTGAGTATTCAGTTTCTGGAACATCTTTAGGCTGAGTGACGGACGCGGGTGTGTCGTCATTAAGTGGTTCTGTGACATCATCATCGAGAAGTGGAGAGATGTGAGATACTGCATGTGGGTCATCCATCTCAGCATCCACTGTAGCACCACCTGAAGGTTCTGTGTTGATGACCGGAAACACATTGAACGGTTTGAAAAGTTCATTGTAATCGAATAACCAGTCCGGACCAACACGAGCATCAGTCTCGTTTTCTTCCAACCAACGAACATCATAGGACTCTAGAATTTGCTTGGTTGACTTATTGTAGACCCTGTAGGCGGTATAGCCCGCATAACCAACAAAGTAACAATCATCAGCTTTGGCTCCGAATTTCTGAGTAGACTCGAGATTCAGTAGAGTGCACGGACAACCAAATGCTCTGAAATGCGCAACAGTAGGCTTATGTCCATAGACAATCTCATATGGAGTTTTCATTTGTGATTTGTTGATTATCACCCGATTCTGAACATAACAGGCTGTATTAATAGCTTCTGCCAAGAAGAACAGTGGCAGCTTAGAATCACACAACATAGTTCTTGCCGCTTCGATAAAAGTTTTGTTTCTCCTCTCAGCCACACCATTATGTTGTTGGCTGTTCACGGCCTAGCTGTACCTACCGTTTCTTTTTTGGGGTCAATATCGGCACGTGCTGAACTGTACTGACGGAACACCCCCCTCTCTGAACAGAAATAGTTCAATGATGCATTCTTGAATTCCGTACCATTATCACAACATATTCCCTTTAGCTTCAAATTCAGTTGGTTCTCCGAAAGCACTATAAACTTCTTGATCAAATTTGTAGTTTCACTCTTATTTGACAGGAAAAACACCCAAGTAAAATGTGGGTAGTCATCAGTAATAACAAGACAATAAGAGCTGCGAGAAAGACTCAAGACATGAACCGGACCAAAGAGATCCATGTGAAGCAATTGAAAGACTGATGAAATGGTGTTAATCAATTTTGACTTATGAGTTTTTTGATGATGTTTACCCAAAGCACATACCACACATTCTTCAATGGTCACAAAATCTTTAATAGGTAGGCCACGTACCAAATCATTTTTTCCAAGACGATTCAAATTTTTAGTATTATTAGCATGACCAAGAGGACGATGCCATAGCATGGCATTATTTTCTGACACTTTTGAAAACAAACATGTTATTTCATCAGGAACATTTTTGTTCATGTCGATTACATAAGCATTATCTTTTGGTTGTGATTGAACAAGAATCCAGTCTTCAGGTATAATTATACCAGGTTTCCAAATCAAGCACTCCTTCTTAGAAAAATGAGTTGAAAAATCTTTATCACCGATTTGTGACACGCTGAACAAACTGTGCTTTAATTCTGGAACAAAATTAACATTTTCGAATCTTAGAACATCGTTACTTACAGTACCCTTCTGAGTAATCTTCCCTTTTTCTCCTTCCACAAAGGACACATACCCACCATTAATTGTTTGAATGTCGTGTAGTTGGGAAATGTCTCCTGTCATGTGCCTGGAACAGCCACTATCAACATACCAAGGTCTAATGATATTCCTCCATAGCTGTCCATGCACAAAGAGCGGGATTAATTAGATTTTGGTACCCAGCCCATAGTTACATAGGGTGACCCTGACTCGTCTAAAATTTTCACGGGTTGCCATGACATGTCCTTTTGATCATCAAACGTTTGGTTTGCAGACTCTTTACCGGAGATTTAGGCAACCATTTATGTCTACCATTGTAAGATTTGGCATTATATGTATGAATGGTTGACTCCATCTCTGGTGTTTTTGGGTTAGAAGGACACGATTTTGTATTTTCTACCTATTTCGGTTGAGAATACGTGTTCGTTTTTGAGACCGAAGCACCTTTTCTAACCCCATTGTGAAACATGTCAGGCTTGGTCTGACGAGGACTAAACCTGCCATATTTGTTTCGGTTCCAATCATCGTCAGAGGGATTAGCCTGATTGTGCCTGAATATTTGCCTGTACGAATTATGAGACATATAGGGCATATTCCTCTGATAAAATCCATAATAAGGAACGTATGGACGATGTGGACAATTTCTGGCAATATGACTAGGAGTGCCACAATTAAAACAAGTTTGACGTTTTACGTAGAAATCATTTTAGGAAACTCCTCGTCTGGACTGGTTGTGTGGACCAGTTTGCTTAAAATTACGAGGACCATTTTCACATTATTGAACTTATCACCTTGTTTGTCATTAGAGTATCCCTCTTTAACAAATTTAGGTGGTGAGTATTTGTTGGAATTTTTCGAATTTTTTATCTTACTGGAAACCACATTATCAGAATTCAAAGTTTTAAAAGAATCAACAACACAGAATCCTTGCTCTTTAAACAGAGCCCACACAAACAGTCGGAATAACAGAATTCAAAACAGGTAGTTTTAAAGAAACATCAGAAACAATGTCATTATTAAATTCAAAACAGGGGTCATCGTCCTCATCAGTCCATTCCTTCACAATTACTTTTTCTGCACATGAAGCAAACACGTTAGAATCGTTCACTCCTGAAGTGGACGCACTTGCATTAACAGAACTAGCTTCATCACATTTATCTTTTTTGTCGTACTTCATGCCCTTTATCTTTTCTTCCTGTTCTTTGGTAACAGGAGTACTAACATAATTGTGGCTGTAGGGTGGGGAACTTGACTATATCCTATGCCCTCACCTTCGTTTTCTTTCTACCATAATTGATTTTCAATCATTGAGTTAACTACGTCACTGGAACCATCGAATTTTTTAAAATCAAGTTCAGGCCTTTCAAATTTACTAGTTAGATTCAAAATTTCCAACTTAGAGGCTTCCAGTTTAGCAGTTAATTCAATAATTTCCTGTTTGGCATCGAGGTAGTGACAACATTTTATACTGAATTCATACTTAAGCTTAGATAAATCCTTTTGAGTTTCTTCTATTTTATCTAGAAAGCCCTTTTCGTTTTTCTTAAGTTTAAAATTTTCAGATTTTACTCTTTCCATGTCTCTAATTAAATTATCATTGTGGAGCCTATATAATTCTATCTTATCAACACAATCTTGAGAACATTGTTGAAAACTTACCTCAGATGAGTCGGGAGAAGTGAAGGCCATATATGCGAATTGAAGTTCCTTGACTTGCTCCTCAACAACATTTTCTTCTTCAGTTTCTTCAACATTTGCGAAGTTTGCGGTCTGATTTCCAATGTTAAGAGCAGCTATCTGATCCTCCCAAGAAAACTGTTGAGCTACCAATCCCCTTTCACCATTTCCCGAGCTACCCCTAACCTCACCTCTAGCATTACCCACTGGAACCAGCGCCCTTTCTTTGTTTCCTTCCTACGCTGGGTTAGTACATTCACGAGCAAAATGACCCGGCTCGTGATAGTTGTAGCATCCCAGAGTGTCCATGTTAAAACCCACTTTCTGATTATTAGGCATATTCCAATTGTTTCTACCCGTCCTCTTAGTGAATTTCTTGGCCCGAAATACTGCCATGGCGATTTGCCAAGAAATATCCATCTCTTCAACATCGTCAGGATGGATCTGATCGAACTCAGCAGCAACCACAGGTTGGACCAAATCTTCAGCTAGAAATGCATTATAGCAGTTCATGAATCCTGCTATTAGAGCTATGTTCTCCTGAGTCTCTTTAGGAATGGAGGGAATCTAACTGGAGTTCTGACCATAAGCAACACCAGAAGATGGAGATTTTCCATTATCATTTGAAGATTGAGCAGACTTAGTGAAGAATACTAGAGCTGGTTGAGGTGGAATGGAAGATGATTGGCCTTGAGTGGATTTGAACATTTGAAAGTTTTCTTGAGGTGGATTTTGCTGAGTAGTCTTGAACATTGAGAAACTTTCTTGAGAAAAGAGGGCATTATTGGAAGCAATGTTGTACCGAGCTGCACTGTAGGAGTTTGCATGATTTATTGCACGTTGCTTGTCATCCATATCACATGCCTTGATAGTAGCAATCATCTCAGAGATAGACATTCTATTGAGATCTTTAGTCTTCTTGATAACAACAACATTCATATCCCAACTATTTGGCAAAGAGTTCACCAACTTGTTGTTTATCTCAGAGGTTGCTAGATAAATGCTCGCGGATCTCATTTCAGTCACCAGGGCTATGAACCTTTGGAGTTGAGTTTCCAACGACTCTCCCAGAACATGATTAAACATATTGAACTGTTGTCGCAGCAAGTCTTGGCGACTTCTTTTCATGTCTTCGTTTCCTTCATGCACCTCAATTAACGCCTCCCATAATTCCTTAGCAGATTTCAGTTCACTAAAACCAAGAGAAATCTCAGGTGAAAGTGCCATGGTTAAAGTTGAAAGTGCCTTTTCATCCTCCTCAACTTTAGAAAAATCATCATCATCATACATAGAAACGGGCTTCACAACAATTTCAGTTGAGTTATCACGTTGATAAATAATTATCTGAGGTCCCCTAACAATACTTCTCCAAACTTTGGCATCCTTCATCTTAACTTATTTCTCAAAATGAAACTTCCATTTACTAAACCCCACATGAGACAAGAGACGGGCTATACGAGTGGTGGTCCCCATTTTAGAGTCCAGTTCTTGATGGAGTGAAGTGTTGGTTGAACCATTGCCATTAGTTAACTGTTTCATGTTTAATTAAATTAATTCACGAGTAATTTAAGTCCAGAAAGTCTTAAAGTCCAAAACACAAAGCCCAAATCACGTGGATCAGGCCCAAAAGTGGTTACAGTTCTGTTGACCGAGAATCGAAGTTGACTGAGAACCAAAGACTGAAGACCAAGAACTATATTCTTTGACCGAGAACTCAGGTTACCCGAGAACTACAATAAGTTGGCCGAGAACTCAAATCTTTGACCGAGAACTCAAATCGTTGACCGAGAACTCAACAATTTAGCCAAGAACACTGTTTTTAAGCCGAAAACCAACTTAAATCGTAACTAACTTCTGACAAAATTGGGATTTGATTTGTTTCCAAACCAAAAACCAATATTTTACCAAAAAAACAGATCATTCTCTTCTCCAACGAACAGATCGCCGAAAAAATTAACACAACCACCAAGGAGCAAAGATCTTGAATCCTTGATATCAAAATAACGAGCCTGAATAGGTCTAAGGCTCTGATACCAATTGTAAGGTCCAAGACGGATCTTTCGATTATGATATCAACGAATCTAGATGTTGGTGCGAAAATCCGACACTAGATGATTCAAGAACAAAGAACACAATCACGTAGAACACAAGCAATTTTCTTTAAAACACACGTTATATTAAACGTCAGGTGCTTAAGCACTATGATTACAACCTCGTCTATAACAACCTTAGACGGCCAAACAAACAACTCGATGAACAACCAAACCCTATACAATAAGTAAACTATATATAGGGTAGCCAACATGTTATCCCAACCATAGCCAAAAGCCTACCGAGATCCATAAGGATCTCGGTTTACATACCACACCCAATAACAAGACAAACTAAGTACAAACCATCTAATCTAGGCCCAACAAGTCCCATAAAGAGTTGGAGGAATGGGCCTAAAAGAGAGGACGAGATCATGGGTGTGTTATTGTGGTCCGACGGTCAAGGACAAACGGTGTGGACCTTGCATGCAATCGTGGAGGGGAACCCAAACTGAGGGCCACGATCAGGCGTACCGATAGTATCAAAAAATGTTGTCCATTTAAACTCCAAGGCATGTACGATTCGTCAGGTAGATGTTGGAGGCTTGAAGTGGTAAACGAGACACACAGCTACGATCCCGTTGTCTTTGAGGCGGGGTACGCGGAGCTCTGGAAAATGACCAGTGATGAACTTTATCCGGTTGCGAGGTTATATCGTATGTAGCTATTTGAACACTTTTTCGATAACATGTTGTAACGTCTTTGTTTCTAAATGGTTAGATTGAATTAGATCGTTTTAGTTTGTTATTCAAGTTTGGTTTGTTATTTGTCGGGTTGTTGTAATGTCTTTGTTTTTATCTCCGTATTTGTTATTGCTACTACTACTACTACTACTACTACTACTACTACGGCTACGGCTACGGCTACGGCTACGGCTACGGCTACGGCTACGGCTACGGCTACGGCTACGGCTACGTCTACGTCTACGGCTACGCCTACGCCTACGACGACTACGACTACTACCACTACGACTACCACTACTACTACCACCACCACCACTGCCACCATTGTTATATCTTATTATTATTTAATTATTATAAATATTATAATTTAATTAATTATTATTTAATTGTTAAAGATGGAGGATGAGGTGGAGTGGAGATTGAGAATGAGCAGGCGTAGGAGCAGGGCTAGATGCTGAGGCCGGTAGAGGGTGACGTTATAGTAGCAGGGTACCAATATCTATAGCTTCAGGTCGATAACGACCAATCCCATAGGTATCTGCGCCTCCGAAAGATGACACCGCACTACAACACGATCATCAGTTGGTCATTTTAAAAGGCTTGTGACGCCGGAGATCGAGCGGCCGAGTATGTCGTCGTGGATACACCGTGGTCGATGCTTTAGTATGCCTCACTCAGCGCACTGAGAGATCACACTGGAGGTGTACTCTACTATACGTGTTAGGTATGTATTTTTTTAAGTTATATATTATATTATATTATATCATTATTGATATAGGCCGCGAGCGGCGGGTGCGGTTGCGATTCCGATGATGCAGCCAAGTGCCGATACTCGTCATTCAGAGATTTTTTTCCGTATTTTTGGTGACGAGATTCACCTTTCTATGGAGGAGTTTTCTGTTGCGCTCGGTTTATACACATCGCCGGAGGTACGGCTTCCGCTTTACACGGATAGCATCCACCAGTTATGACGAGTTGCGGGTTTGGTGGAGGGCGATTAGCGATAAGCCTTTCAAGCGTAAGGCTACGGAAGCCAGGGTCTCCGATATCAGGGAGCCGTTGCACATGTACGTTAATTATACTATCATTTATATTATGTTGTATTGTATTGTATTGTATTGTATTGTATTATATGATTATTATTATTGTTATTATAGTATACTATACTACACTATACTATACTGTACTATACTATACAAGTATCTTCATCCCCTTATTGCCACGTCTGTCATGGGTCGTAGTTAGGGCGGGGAGAACTGCAGTCTCCGTGATCTATTTTTTGTGCGTTTCCTGCAGACCCACACGCACTGCAACCTCGCACGAGGTTTTGCAGATTATTTTGTCGGTTACTACCACCGTAAAAAGTGTGACTCGTTGATGGGTGGCCCGTACATCACCCAGCTTACGATTTTGTTGGGGGTACGGAGCGCGGGTAGCTGTTTTACGTGTCCCTACAATCGATCCGCGCCCGCTGGACCACTCTTGTTGCACGAGCATGCGTATCGTGCAGTCATTTATAGGACCTGACGGTGCCCATATATGTCGTCTCGTGTCCAGGATGCCGGCACGCGCCCCTTACGTCCCTGTGCATTTAGTCAAACCTGCTCCGATAGCAGCAGCGGAGGTCAAGGTTGTCGACGAGGAGGAGGATGTAGGTGGGGACACAAATGACGATGTCGACGCAAATGAGGTACGTTTATTATATTATCGTTTGAAGTTTACTTTTAATTCGTCTATTTTATTAATTAGTTATTCTTTTGATATTAGCCACCGCCGCAGCACGTCCCCCGTACTTATCAGGCAGTGTGTTTGGATGCCGGCGCTGACGCCAGGTTACAAACATGGAGCGGGGGGTGCTGGAGATGCAGCGGGGGATGCTGGAGATGCAGTGGTCGACGCTACAGACCCAGCGTCAGATTGGCTTGGTCGTCAGTCACCTCGGCGCTGCTCAGCGTGGTGAGAGGTACGAGGTACCAGCTCCACCTAGTTTTGACCATGAGTCGAGCACGTCAGACGTTAGACGCGGACGGGGCGACGACGTGGACATCCACGTTGATGTTCACGATGCGAAGTTTACGGCCCCGGACATTGACGACACGCTGTTTTTATAGTTTGTATATATTTTGTTTTATTTTGTACAAACTCGATGTTTTTTAAATAATAATGTTTTGGTTTGGTGTATATACGTGTTTATTGTTTTGTTAAACAAATTTTGTTATAAAAACACATCTTTTTAAACAAAATTATTATACAAAAACAATAAAAAAGGAAACAAAAAAACAAAATAAAACATAAAACTAAAACATAAAACACAAAAACAAAAAGGAAAAAACATATAAATTAAAATAAAAAACATAATAAGACAAAATTAGTGGGATTTTTCTAAAATATCCCTCAATATGCCCCCGTATTGGGCTATACGGGGCATATTGGGGTTTTTTAGAAAAACCCCATGGTTGTCACACCTACGGCGGAAATGTCGGGGCGTAACTGATTGCTCACAACTTTTCAAAGGTTACTATCAAGCAATAATATAAGTTTCAATATCTATTAAATTTTATTATATAATCAAGTACATCAAACTCATGAGTAAACAAGTAAAATAAACATTCAAAATTCAATTCTTGTATCTTCTTCTCTAACATGCATCCTAAGTTGCTTCAAACAATCTTGATAATCACATCACACGATAACCTGCATATGCGTTGAAAATAAAGTATATTTGTCAACACAAGGTTGATTGAGCAACACACCAGTTTATATGTACATATAGTATATATAAGAATAGATAGTTGCAACAAGTCAAATGAGAATAACAAATTAACCAAATGAGCAAGTATAACTGAGATGTCGAGAAGCACAAAGGCTATAACGACTGGCGTATGATCATACTAGACTGAGATTATGTTGGACCTCTCCGAATGCGGAAGCATATAAGCACATAAACAAGTAAAGTATAAGTAGTTAACACATAAGACAAAGTTCCAGTTTTGTGTATAAGTATATAAGAGAAATACAATTTACGCATATGTCCCCAAAACGTGGAAAAAGGTAAAATAGGGGAATGTGGTACTCACCTCGGATGCACAAAATATAAGGGGTGATGTGAGGAAGATAAATCCTTCGGGATATACCGTCAAGGATTCCTAGTTAATAATGGTAATAAATTAATTATAAGAGGTATAACACGATTTAATTAATTAAGGTTTCAATGTGATTTGAGTTAAGTATTGTGATTAGAATGTTTATTGGATCTGAACAATTGATCTATATTATTACTGTAAAACGATTATTATTGTTGTTATTTATACAGAATGTTGTTGTTATTATTTATAAAATTTCATTGCTCATACTTGATAGATATACAACCAATTTATATAAATGCAATAAATAAAAATAAATAGATTTGATATAAAAATACTTATTATATGAATATTTGGTTAAATAACTAAATATACAAATAAAATAAAATGATCTGATTAATATAAATTGAGATATAATATTAAAGTAAATATGATATAAATACATAATACTTTAAATAAATAATTATAAAATAAACGTTTTTAAATAAGTAGTTTTAATAATAATATTTAAATAAATTTGCATTTTAAAACATTAACGAAGTTTATATATATATACATATATATGTGTATATATATACATGGCAAGTTTGCAAAACATTCCGCGACGAGGAAACGCGAATTAAAAGTGTCGGTTAAATAAAATAGTATTTATTTGATATCATAATGGTTTTTAATTTGTTCAACCTTAAAAACCAAAATAACAAAAAGAAATAAGCCAAAACTGGGCTGGCCAGGGCTCGAACCTGCGTCCCTGGCCAGCTCAGACGATGGACACACACACCACTGAACCAACTGCGTTGTGATGTTTGGTTGTTTAATTATCAGAAAATTAATTTAACTACAATACCCAGGAAAACCCCCAATCCATATGAACCCTATAATTGAAATCGTGAAATCTGTTCAATATTCGATTAAGCAAAGGGTTAATGTTTTTGGATTAAAGACGAACTGAGAACACATAAAAATTGCCTCTCATTCAGGTCAAATCATGTTTAATTGGTTGTTATAGTCGACGGCGGCGCACAGGTCAAGAGCACGCGATTGAAGAAACAATAATCCAATTCATCCCAGGGTTAGGTTCGCGATGATGAAGGGAAGCTGTGACTGATTTTAGTTGCATTCTTATTAATCTTTGGGGGCTTAATGATGTTATGATATATGTCGTGTTCGTATATTAGTCAAATTGTATATTTTTGATTGCTTTTTTTCCTAATTCAGAACGTCAGTGAAGGCGCTTAAGAAACATAAACGATCTTAATTGATTATCTCCAATTATGTGACGAGCTTTAAGTAGCAAGAAATCAAAACGGGTTTACGGTTTGGTCCAGACGGGTTTGGATATCAAAATTGGGTTTGGGTTATTGGATTAATAATATAATATGTGGTCAGATTTGCAATGTGGTCCTTCTTGTTCAAGCATGAGTAAAATATGAATTAAAACTTGTTAAAAGGTGTATTTTGTTATTTCATCAAAATCAATAAGGATGATTAAATAATGAATAATAATCAAAAATAATTACAAATAAAGAAAAGAATTATAATGAAAATAATTTATATAATATATATATATATAATATTAAATTACCCGAAAAAAAATGTGTCGGGTAATAATAAATGAAAAACACGAGTTGTTACAATGGTGCCTCTAGAAAATCCGTTTTGAATTCCCGTATAAATTTAATTAATAATATTTTTGATGATACTACCAATTTCAAACTGTGAAGTAAAATGATATTGAGTGAACTGCGGTTTTCGTCCCTATGGTTTGTCCAAATATGCGGTTATAGTCCAATACTTTCAAATTTGCGCGATTTTTGTCCATGTGGTTTCATTTCACTTGCAGTTAAACCCAAATTCATTAACCCCGTTAAGTCTGGTCGTTAAACCCGTCATTGTGCCCCTCACATGAGGGGCATTTTTGTCCTTTTTCTCCCCAAATAAACCTCAGTCGTAATTCGCAAGGCTCCTCACGTGAGGGGCTGGGGTGTATTTGGGGAAAAAACATGACAAAACTGCCCCTCGCGTGGATGGTATGCCTATGATTTTAACGACCAGACTTAACGTGATTAATGAATTCGGGTTTAATTGCAGATGAAATTAAATCACAAGGACGAAAATCGCAAATTTGAAACTATTTGACTAAAACTGCAGATTTGGACAAACTACAACGACGAAAATCGCAGTTTACTCATGAATCTATAAATATCCTATTGACCTAGCAGTTTCAAGAATACGAATAACCAAGCAAATTTTTTATATGTTGAACAACTACCTATCAAACAATGACCCGAACAACTACTAGTCTACTACCATGCATAAAGGTAAACGGAAATCAATAATGCATAGAGATCACACGCACAAATCATATTTTAACTTTGATTAATCAATTTACCAAATATGTTGGAATTGCCCTAAGTTAACTAACACGTTAAGTAACCGAAGAAAGTCGAATAAAGTATTTGTCGATCAAAACTCGATTAACCGCACCAATTAAATATAAAACTACTTATAAGCATGCATATACAATCATCAATAAGAACCAAACACCAATTTTACTAAAATCATCACAAGTCAAACCAGATGGTAAACTAAAAAGGTCAAATGTGTTAAATATCATCAATACCCGAATGATAAAACGTTTTAGCCACAAATCATGTTTAGAGCTGTCAACATAACATCAATAACTGAGTGCATGACAAAAAAAAAACAAAAACTAGAACAAGTAACCAAAGATGAGTAAGCAATCCAAACATTCAAGCTCCTCAATTTTTGTTATGTATCGAAGTCCGTAAACGAGCTAAAGACGGAGAAGAATAAGAATAACAGAAGAAGTGGATGAAACTCTCAAATAATTAGCTACTATTCTCATTTACTACTCCTGCTTATGTATATGAGCATATTACAACCATAACCCTGCACTATCTAACATTTACAATTTAGTCCCTCTATTATTTACTACCTAACAATTTTGTGTGTCCCGTCCGTTATCGGATAATCCTTTAATTTCTTACATGTTTCCATTCGAAAAACTAAAAAAATAAAAAATAAACAATCTGTCATGTCGTTTATAGTAAGAAGGTATTCTTTCTTTTAAATCAACATTCAGTTTTGACGAGCAATAGAATTAGCTTCTGATAAAACAAATTATAACATGACATTTAAATTCTAGTTTATATATAAATTAACTGCGATATGTCTCGTTACGATTGGGTCCTATGGAAGGCTAGGATCGACTTGGTGTTTAATGGTAAACCAACTCAACTTAGTAATTTGGTGATCGAGTTACATAAAGACATTTGTATTTTTGTGGGTCAAGAATCAAGCAAAATGGGGGGACTTATCATGGGAAGATTGGTGGTCAAGTTGTAATCGTGTCTTTAGTGTCGTGACGAATAGTTGTATTTGGGTGGATGTAACTATTGTTGATGTAACTATTTTTAGTTGGTGGTTAATTTTTTTTTATAAATAAAATGTCAACATTAAAGAAATCATTACTTGGGTCAAAGAGAGAAACAAAAAGTCGTATATGTAATAACAAGAACATCCTCGACGGACCACTAATCATTAACGAAATCATTACTTAGGCCGGAAACATTAACAAAAAGATGATGTTAATTCAAGGTGGATTTCGAGAAATTATACTAAACTCTTAACTTGAATTTCAAAAAAGCTCATGAACTTCCTGTTAACCAAGAGAAATTGGGTCATGGCTTCCCTTAGATCTTGAAGGGCATTAAATGGGTCTTGTTGCTACGACAGGTATAACACAGAAAGATAGTATGGCGGTTCAAGAGTATGATTCTATCGAAGCTTCCTAACCTGCTAAGAATCAAAGAAAACACAACCGTTAGTCTCACCGTAGGAGGGGGGCTCCTACGATCAACCTCCGGTGTAAGAATTGGTGATATGATACGAGAGATATAGTAGGAGTATGCAAAGAGAGTTTAGAGAGAATATGATGAGTTAGAATGCGAAAACACCTTTGGTGAAATGTTCTATTTATAGGTAGTTTAGAAGCTTCTCCGGGAAAGCTGAAACTTCTTAAGTAGAAAATGTCAGCTCTCCTTTCAGCTGGTGCAGACTGGGCATGCGCTATTTCCGTGTAACCTGCACTCAGCTTTTATTTTGTCTTGTAGCTACTTTCATTTTATTGCAGGTGTCAGCTTTTAAACAGTGATAACCTTTTTTGAAGTTACTGTAGCATAGGTTACTTAGTCAACTTAGGAGACTTGCTGGGCAAGTGTCAAGCTTCCATATCCGAAAGCTTATGCCTCCTCCTCTTTAGTTCATAAGCTTCACTGCTTGTAAGCTACTTTTATTTTATTAAGCTTGTAGGTGGGTAAGGGTACCCACGTCATCAGCCCCCCGTCAGAAGTTTTCTGATTTTTAATGATAAAAGCTTGTGACTCAACTCTTTTTCGTTATTCTTCCCCCTGGGTGTTCAATGCATTTGAGCTTAGCGGCATGCCTCTTCATAGACCAAAGCATTACCCATTTTGCTGTGTTGGGCTTTGTTATAGGGGAGCCCAAGAGCTAGAAAATGTTTCCTTGACTTGTGGTATTGAAAATGGAAGCTAAACATCCGTACTGCGTCGTTTATGAGGTGTCAGGGTGGAAGCTGGAAGCTAAGCTTCCTGAGTGTCTTGTTTTTGAAGCGTTAAGACAGAAGCTGGAAGCTTCATAATGTCATGTAGGTCATTATTACTTTTGTTGGTTTGACGGCTGCTACTCGCTGTGTCTGGCCGATTAGACCTTTGCGTCGGGAAGCCATCATAAAGCTGACGGTTATAGTTGTAGCCTATTTTAATCTTGGCCTTCCACCTGTTCCTATTTGTTTGGAAAGGTGTAGTAAGATTTTGGAAGAAAGGGAAATTGAGTCCACGATTCGTTGGACCATTCAAGATACTCGAAAGAATTGGACCGGTTGCTTTTCAACTGGAATTACCCGATTAAATGAAAGGCATTCAAGATGTATTTCATGTATCCAACTTAAGCAAGTGTTTAGCCGAAGAAACTCTTGCTATGCCGTTAAAAGATGTTAAAATAAATGAGAAACTTAAGTTTGTAGAACAACTGATTCAAATAGAAGACAACATGATCAAATTCCTCAAGCATAAGTGAAACAAGCTCGTGAGAGTCAAATGGGATTCAAGACGAGGACCAGAGTATACGTGGGAGCTCGTGTCAGAAATGAAGAAGAAATATCTCTATCTATTCCAATAAATCTCGATGACGAGATTATTCAAAAGGTGGGGAGGATGTAACACAACGTAAATTACCATATAAGATTTTAGCAAAATGTACTAACTTTTATAAGTATATGGACTAAAATAGAAATTCTGAAAATCTTCATCCATCGCGATAAGCAACGGGTTAAGTATAAAGCCCATCGCGTAGCGCTATGGACTTGCACAAAGACCCAATTTTGGGCGGCGTAGCGATACGCGATGGCTCAAACCTATAGACCATCGCGTAGCGTGATGACTAGGTTAAGTAACCAGACACGTGTCAACACGTGGCACAATATAACAAGCCACATGTCGCAACGTGGCAAAGGCGACGTAATTTGCGGCGCCGCGATACGCGACAGGTTAAATAGGAACCCATCGCGTATTGCGATGGGGCACTGAAATCACCTATAACAGGGGAGACGGGTATGAGACCTTCTCATCCCAAATCACACTCTACTTTCACATAGGATAGCGTGCCCAATTGCCGTGACGAACCGACGTGCCGTTTTCTCGAAGTTCGTGCAAGTTTAAAAGCTATAATCGAATTAATAGATACTTAAGCGAGTTAAAGCAAGATCCTACTGTCAAGACTTTTTTCTTATTCTAGGTGTCCGTGTTAAGGTAGGAATTTCGTTTAAGTTATATCTTAAATATCAATCGAGGCTATGGCCTTTAACCTTGAAAGTATTTTATAAACATTTTATAAACATTCATAAACGAGTTTTCATAAACGTTACTTCTTAATGATGTAATGTTAACCAAAGATATATTTTGACGGGCATGTAGTAAATTGTAAGGGTGATATCGCTAGTAGTAAGTTTCTTGCCTAAAGAAAAGTAATTCGTACAAATCCCAATCAACCTAGGGACCCATTTACTTACTTGGAGAAACTTACCAACGTGTTATAACCTATTAAGCCAAAGCATGATATATCAAATGTCACAATAAAAACGAAGTATTTCATTCACAAACAAAGATAAACGATTTCAAGGTTAAGCTTAGTAATCATAGCTTAATCAAGAAACACCATTCAAAATAATTATACAAGCCTATTTATGAATAGGTTAATATCATTCTCATTCAATCAAGGTTTCAAACGCACACCGACGGTACATGTGAATACGTTAACCTTTACAAATCATTCAAAACATATTTATACTCGATAAGATGAATGAGTGTTTGTCTTAAAGAATCAGTCAACGTTTACATGAGATTACGTGATCTCTAAAACATTATAATACAAACTAGAAAATAAAATCAACTTAGACCGATTACACATGTATCTGGATCCAAACATAAATGTTCAACCTAAACAGTCAAAGGCTATGTGGCCACATTTTAACAGTCGTAACTAGTTCTCCACTGGGGCTACGTGGCTCGGGGAACACTTTTGTGTGTGTAGGGCAGTGGTACATATACCGGAAGTAGAAATACTTTCGCTGAGATTGTCAAGAAAACTATATATGTATTGTAACTATCATTCAAAATATTTTGGAGTCATACGTGTTCACCAGCATATAGCTGACGTATTTTTCCTACCCATTGTAGGTATTTAAGCATAAGTAGCAATAACAAGGATTGGAGTCTTTGTGAAGATAGAAGCGCGTTACAAGATGGCTCCGTTTTTTATAAACTAAAATCCTTGTAATACAAACACGTATTTTGTAAATATATACTTGGGTATTTAATTCCCAAGTAAAATTTTAATGTAAATTAGTATTATATTCAACCTAAAGTCTTCCGCTAAAATTAACACAAAAACTCTGATATATTTACAAAACATGTACCAACTTGTGGTCACACGCCTATGTCCTAAATCGGGGTGTGACAATAGTTCCAATTGAGCAAACAGGTTTGTTAAGACTATAAGACCCATTGAAAATGGAAGCAAAAACTATTTGAGCAAATGATCTTAGCAGCTAAACAACAAAGCGATAGAGCAATGAAGTGACCTCAACAAAATAAAAAGTGAAGGTTTGAAGGAGTCGAGGTCGGAAACGTCCACTTTCTAACAAAGAACATATCTAACTTGAGGGGCTAATGACGTAGGTGATTACTCCACCATATCTAGATTAGCATATCTTTAGTTAATAAATTAATAACTACTTTTGCACATCACTCGTCGACGCGAAGCTCCCACTTATGCGTAGCCAAGGATAGTTCCAATTGAGCCAACGGGTTTGTTAAAACTATATGACCCATTGAAAATGGAAGCAAAAACTGTTTGAGCAAATGAGCTTAGCAGCGAAATAACAAAGCGATAGAGCAATGAAGGGACCTCAACAAAATAAAAAGTGAAGGTTTGAAGGAGTTAAGGTCAGAAATGTCCCATTTTAAACAAAGAACATATCTGACTTGAGGGGCTAATTACGTAGGTGATTACTCCACCATATCTAGATTAGCATATCTTTAGTTAATAAATTAATAGCTACTTTTTGCACATCACTCATCGACGCGAAGCTCCCACTTATGCGTAGCCAAGGATAGTTCCAATTGAGCCAATGGGTTTGTTAAAACTATAAGACCCATTGAAAATGGAAGCAAAAACTGTTTGAGCAAATGAGCTTAGCAGCGAAACAACAAAGCGATAGAGCAATGAAGTGACCTTAACAAAATAAAAAAGTGAAGGTTTGAAGGAGTAAAGGTCGGAAACATCCATTTTTAAACAAAGAACATATCTGACTTGAGGGGCTAATGATGTAGGTGATTACTCCACCATATCTAGATTAGCATATCTTTAGTTAATAAATTAATAACTATGTTTTGCACATCACTCATCGACGTAAAGCTGCCACTTATGCATAGCCAAGGATAGTTCCAATTGAGCAAACGAGTTTGTTAAAACAATAAGACCCATTGAAAATGGAAGCAAAAACTGTTTGAGCAAATGAGCTTAGCATTGAAACAACAAAGCGATAGAGCAATGAAGTGACCTCAACAAAATAACAAAGTGGAGGTTTGAAGGAGTCAAGGTCGGAAACGTCCATTTTTAAACAAAGAACATATCTGACTTGAGGTGTTAAGGACGTAGGTGATTACTCCACCATAAGGACAAAGCCTCAAAAGCTAAACAACCGAAATCCTTAACACCCCCACTGCTTAAAATGTTAAACGCTTTAAATATAATGTTATCTTTCTTGGTATGACAATGAGAGGACATCACAAAAATGCAGGTATTTTATTATCTAGTGGAGAAGTTCGGGCGTTCGCGTATCATACTCCCTATTTAAAAAGAATGCACTAGCATTCCCTTCATATCATTTTAACTTCACATCTCTCACTGAATCACTATTCTCTTTACCTTCATACTACTAAAGCAAGCCCCTAGGCTATTAAATCATTCTATTGCCGAGGAAAGCAGCCAAGGCAAACGCTTTAAGTTGTTCATAGCTAAGCCTGGACGGTCTTATTGATCATGTTCCCTTGCTCTTTATATCTTGTATATGACGACATATTGTCTATCTTACCTATATCTCATATCACACCAATACTAATGTTTAGCGTCAGAGAATGGTCCAGAGACAGAGACACATACAATCAAATCTCAATAAAGGTTTCAACATCATCTTCAATAAACACAAGAACAATTTCAATCAGTAAAATTTTGTTCATCAAATCTCTATTTCATCATTGTTTATATCAAATCAATTGTTAAAGATCATTAATCTAGGCATGTAAGGCTCTTTTTTTTTCATTGCTAGAATTGTCCAAAGCATTAAAGTAGGGTTCCTTGATCTTGTAAACTCTGTGTCTGTTACATGTTAGGTTTAGTTAAAGTTTGATAAACATAAAACATTTTATTGGCCAAGATTAACATGATGGGATTCCAAACACTTCCTTGAAATCTTGTTAAAACCGTAAGTTGGGGCTGGGGCATGATTCATGGCTTCAATGAAAAAAGGAAGAGAAAAGAAGCTAGTTAGGTGTTCTTGTATTATCCTACTTTAATTAATAAAGTTTTGGATAATACTTGAAGAAGATTTAAACTTACATACATATATTTATATACACTCGAAGCTAGTTCACGATATTGATTACCGGTTCTTTGTCTAGTACTTAGTAGGAGCACATTGCTTTGGTGCGGATACCATTTTGTGGAGTTCTTCATCAACTTCTTGAATCCACTACTTCCCTCCAAATGTTGTAATAACTAGAGATTGGTTTTATTTTGTTATTTTTTCAAGATATTTCATTGGATCATTGGGGGGTTTTGTTGAAATTGTTTTACAAAGTTACACATTAATTATGCTTTCGCTTTGAAAATTATTTTAGACAATGTACAAGAGCCCAACAATTAACACTCTTGAAGGAATATCATATGGGTTTCTTCGACAAATGGACCTACTAGATACACCACCCAAAAATAAAAACACCCACCTACTATGCGGCGGATCGCCCGATCCGCGGCGTATTAGTGGTTTTTGTCCTATTATGTCCACAACGTTTGTCTTATTATGTTTGTACCCTATCAGCGGCGGATTGGACGATCCGCCGCATAGTGGGTACACGTCATCCTAGGACTATCAAATTAGTCATGCATCGTACGTGATACGCGGCGGATCGGTCGATATGCTACGGATCGAGTCAATAATTTGATTTTGTCACACCCGTCTCCCTTTCTCTACATATATCCATCTTAGATGGTTTTTTTTGTATAATATTGGCCGATCCAACTTATAATATTTGTGTTTTGTGTTTGTTAAAATATAATGGACTTATATGATATTTTGTTTGGTGACGGGAACGACGAGCAGTCGGGCTACGCATACAACGATCAGTCGGAGCAGTCGGGCTTGCCAGATTTGAATGAACTTCCCGACTCGAACAATGAGCCGGGGTATGGAAATATCGAGCAGTACGACTTACCAAATCCTGACCAGGTTATTTAGTGTGTTTATATAGTACAATAACGCGTTAGTTATTGTTTAAATATTATACGTTGCCTTGCCAATATTTTTTATCAGGGGTATATCATATACGGCGGTAGTTACCCCTTTGTGGCCAGAGGATAATAGGACATCGTCGAATACATATGAGGCCAGAGTCGAGGAGCCTTATGGTCAGTCTTTGCAACAGTTACATGTAGACGGTCCGTATTACGGAACCCAGAATTCGTACCAGTTACCTTTAGAAGAGCAACCATACATGTCATGACCAGTCACGAGCAACGTCGTTGACGGCATTCAAGAGGCTCACGGCGAAGGAGGCGATTACGATGTTGATGATGATGATGATGATGATGATGGTGATCGTTACATACGGGAAACGACATTTTCTTATGTAACTAATAATGTATGACCTATTGTTTTTTAAAGAAAATTATTATTATTCTTTTTCAACACGTTACTAAATATAACATTATATACATTGCTTGATATTAGTATTTTGATTATGTTGTTGAGTTGGTGGATTGGGTTAAGAAGACAGGACGTGAGCATGGTTGTGTTATCTCAGTCCAACGTTCAAGGGACAGAAGTGTTGAACTTGTATGCAATCGAGGTGGGGAACCAAAACTCAAGGCAACGGTGAGGCATACCGGGAGTATTAAAAGGGGTTGTCCATTTAAAATTGTCGGGAGGTACAACGCGCCAGGTCGTTGTTGGAAGCTAGAGGTTGTCAACGAGATGCAAAATCACGATCCCGTTTTGTTTGAGGAGGCGCACCCGACACTACGGAAACTGACCGACGAGGAAATTGATATGGTTGCGACGTTGCATAGGCAGGGTCTGAGGCCTGCTAAAATTAAGTCAGCCATAAAGAAACGCTTTCCCGGTAACAAATGTATTACTAGGGATATATACAACGTCGTGAAGCTTGTTGATGACCAAGATAAAATTGGTGACACCCCCATGCAGGTACTTGTTGTTAGAATATTATTATTTGTAAAACTCTTTTTAATATATATTATTTTTTTTATCATATATAAAATATATATATTCTGTAAGATTTAATAAGAATATTATTTATAATATCATTTTATTATATTTATTTTATTATAATTCTGATGTTTAATAAGAATATTTGTAATATTTATTAATTTTTTGTTGAACCCAACGTAGGTACTTGAAAACTTTCTTCAAACCCATGGGTTTACCTTTTACACATGGGAGAATCCTTCCACCAATAGGACGGAGAATGTTTTCTTTAGTCACGAGAAGTCGTATACCATGTGGCGTGCGTTCCCAGATTTGATGCTGATTGACACGACGTACAACACCAACATGTACAAGTGGCCGTTTGTTCAGTTTGTTGGTGTGACGTGGACATCAAAGTCTTTCTGTATTGCGCATGCGTTTATCTTTAGGGAGCAAGAGTGTAAATTCACATGTGCCCTAGAACGACTTAAAGGCATGCTCGTCGATTGTAGGGAGCCGCGTGTCATCCTGACTGACAAGGACCAAGCCTTGATGAAATCCTGTGAAAAAGTCTTTCCCAATGCTACCAAAAACCTTTGTAGGTGGCACATCTTCCAGAACATAAAGAAAAAACATAAGAGTCTTTTCAGATAGATATCTTTGAGTCCTTCTCTTACTGGTGGAAAGTACTGTACTCATCGCCAACAAAATCTATGTTCGAGTACAACTGTGGTCAAATGGAAACAACGTTAGCTGGACACGGCAGACGTGGTAAGTATTTGTCCCGTATGTACACATGATTTTAGATTGTAGTTGTACATTGCCTAAATTGTTTTTTTTATTATTTTTTTGTAGAGGCTTGGTATTATATTCGCGACAACTGGTTGGTACCCTACAAAGAGAAGTTCGTGTCCTGCTGGATTGACAACCGACTAAACTTCGGCGAGCATACAACAAACAGAGTAGAAGGCCAGCACGCGAACTTGAAGAGATACCTTGCGGGGCCGAACAATTCGCTTGACTCTATTGCGGCGTTTGCCCTTGAAGTGGTGAATTCCCAAATGGAAGAAATCGGTGCGACCCTTGAAGACTCCCGTGTTAGGGTCAAGAAGTACCATAAGTTGACTTTGTTTGAAAAGCTACATAATAGGGTGTCAATTTTTGCTATCGCTAAACTTGACAAAGAGCTGACTTTGCTTGACACATTGCAAGATACGGGGGCAGAGTGCGACCACCGGTTACAAACATCATGGGGCTTGCCGTGTGCTTGTAAGCTTAACTGGTACACTATTAACAATATACGTATTCCATTAAAAGACATAGACCCCTTTTGGAGGAAGCTTGATTTCAGTCCGGCGTTTGTTGGATACGAAGAACCAGACTATGAAGCGGAACTAGAAGATGTGTAAAAATAAGTTCTAGGACTAAACAACCGAATGCAAAAAAAAGTCTATTCTCAAAGATAATGTCTGTTCTTCCTGGGAAATCAAACAAGGAGGAGCCTGAGAAACGAGAGGAACCTAGGGGGCGTCCAAATCTAAACCAACAAGCCAAGAAAAGAGAAACCCCTAGACAGAGCTCGTACTCCCCGTCCCCGTCAACTGATCCCCACAGACACAGCTCGTACTCCCCGTCCCCGTCAACTGATCCACATAGACACAGCTCATACGCACCCTCCCCGTCATTTGATCCCTACAGACACAGCTCCTACGCCCCCCCCCCCCCGTCTTTTGATCCCCACAGACACAACTCCTACGTCCCCTCCCTGTCACAGGAACCAACACCCGAAACCCCCACCATTCGTTGTCGCGTTCCCAGTCTCAGTCTCAGGCCCGATATAAGATACCAAAACCACCGAAACGCTCATCTAAAAAGCAAAAGACTCCAACCGACCTTGGTTTTCCATTACTGCGTGACCCAAAGGACGTCCCAATCATAGAACATTATAGGCACATCATTCCCACCTGGGCATACCCGTTCATTTCAGATTAACAGATGTAAAGCTAAATGGTAATTGCGGTTTCAGAGCAATCGCTGTCGGCTTAGGCATGCGTCAAATGAACTGGAAGGAGGTCAGAGCAAGCATGAGGAATGAGATGGACACTAACAAATCGTGGTGGACGCACATGTTGAACTACGAGATAACCGGTAATTATGACAAGGTTCGTGATTCGCTGGGCTACTCAACGTATGCTTTATTCCAGCAAAAGAGTAGGTGGTTTAAGTTACCTGGCACGGACACGTAGTGGCTCAGACGTATGACTGTGTTTTAATCAATCTCCATCTGACTTCCAGTGAGAGTTACTTCCCAATGAGAATGAGTCCGGAACCACTATCTCGAATCCCGTTAATAAGAGTCTTAATGTTAAGGATAATCATTGGCTCAACATACAATTAGAAGGGAATTTCCCCGTGCCACTACCAGCACGTCCATGGGAAGGATACGCCAATGAAGCGGCGCACCAATGGAGGTCTTTGTATGAAGATCGTATAAAAGAGTATATGCGAATAAGGGAAACTTGGCGAGTGCAAACTAAAGAGCCAGTTTATTTAGGATGATTTGTAAAATGTTTGAAATACAATTCATAAAATGTTTTGTATTATTATGAATAATTAGGAATAAAATGTTTGTGTTATCAACAAATTGTAAATACAAATAACTTGATAAAATGTATAATTTAAAGATAATATATTTTTTAAACAAATATATTTGATAATATATTTGTTTAAAAAAATAAAACATGACAAAATATATGACTTAAAAATAATATATTTTTAACATAATATTTTCATATTTTCGATATTTAAAAATATAAAACATGATAAAAAATTATTTAAAAATATAAGAAATGATATTTAAAAAAATACTTTCGATAATATATTTTTTTTAATTAAAACTATCATGATGAAATATATAATTTAAAAATAATATAAAATAGTACCAGAAATATTAAAATAATCATAAATATCTTCAAAAGTAGATCAGATCCGCCGCGTATCAATCGATCCGCCGCGGATTCTGCTGTAGATCAGATCCTCGGCTGATTGATCGATCCGCTGCGGATCTGATCTATTTTTTTAAGATGTTAAATATCCACGGGTTCTAACCGTTCAACTCGTCAAAACCACAATAAACGCTCAACCTTTCACTCAAAACATCACCAGATTATACCACCAAAACCACCACCACCACCAGAAAATAATGACCACGGGGTCCGAAAATAACATCTACACAGCCATAATAATTTTGTTCTGAAATAGTGGTGGATGTGTGAATGTTATTTTGGAGTCCATTATTATTACAAAATAAAGGCCCAGATAAAACCATATGTTGGCGGAAAATAATGACGACGGAGTCCGAAAATAGCATCTACACAGCCATAATAATTTTGTTCTGAAATAGTGGTGGCTGTGTGAATGTCATTTTGGAGTCCGTTATTATTACAAAATAACAATAATATATATAAAATAGATTTTAAAAATATATATTTATCAAATTACATTTATATTAAAAATAATAGTGTTGACCGTATAAAATAGAAAATATAAAATAATATATATAAAATGGATTTTAAAAATATATATTTTTCAAACTTTTTTTTTGCATTAGGTTGTTTACATATATTTTAAAAATAATAGTGGTGACTGTGTAGATGCTATTTTGAACTTTTGAGCTACCAGTGTAGTTGCCGCGAGCAGGCGAAACACTTTAGTAGTCCCCCTTCATAAATCCCAACAGTGTCCTTTACTTGGGATTTTGGTGATTGTGGGGAGAAGCAGGAGAAGCACTGGTCAGCCACATAATAAAGTCCCGTACCAACTTCCATGGGGTTTCCAGTATCAAGGAAGATGGCACCGATCTTTGATGAATTTGGTGTCACCCCAAACTGTCGCCTTGCCGATGTAAATTCGTCATGACTACATGATAGATCGCAAGGGCTAGATCAGCTGATTGAGGAGATATGCGGGCATAACGGTACCTGTATATAGGGTACTAGTTCCGGTGTATCCAGGAGTGCTGCGGATTTGACATTCCAGGTGACTGGAGTGTTGCGACCGACAGAGATACGCAGACATAATGAATATACCCAATTTTTAGTGGGGAAAACCCGTAGCCGTGGGCCGACACAGATTCCGGTGACTTGCTTGCCGATGAGTGGAGAGCCGCTGCAAAGAGCTGCTGTGTTGATGCTATTTTTGGAGTGCTTATCAGAAGATGATTAGAAATTAGTCTCTGTACAGAATTTGATGTAATATCAAGTGCATTTTGATGTATTTATTCAAATCTGTAATTTATTATTGGTTTAATATCAAATTTGTGTTGTTATTAGTTTAAATCCGTTTATATACTCAAATTTGTAATTTAGTATTGGTTCTATATCAAATTTGTGTTTTTAGTAGTATAAATCTCTTTATATATTATGAATATATAATATTATTTGATATAAAATATATTTATACCTTTGATGGTTAAATAAAAAAAAATACCACTAAGCGGCGTATCGGGCGATACGTCGCGGATCCACTCATAAACAACCCTAACCCGTCGTCCCCCATCTGGTTACACATTCAAACTAAAACATTACCACATTTCAAACACAAACCTTAACTTGCCGTCCCGAACTTCGTCTTTCTTTAACAACACCAAATCCGACCCGGCAACAATAAGGTAAGTATGATACTTCTATTTTACTCTATTTTGATATAGGTGTTCATTTTGGGTTTGAGTATACCCATCGGGTTTGGATTAAGAATTGAAAACTGGTTGATATAAGGGTTTGGATTCGGGTTTGGTTTATGGGTTTGTTAATCAAACCGGTTGATTTAAGGGTTTGGATTTAGGGGTTGAAAATCAAACGGGTTTGGTTTACGGGATGGTTAGAAAACGGGTTTGGGTTACGAGTTTGATGATGAAACGAGTTTGGATTTAGGGGTTGATAATCAAACGGGTTTGGGCTACGGGTTTGATGATGAAACGGGTTTGGGCTACGGGATGGTTAGAAAACAGGTTTGGGTTACGGGTTTGATGATGAAACGGGTTTGGGTTACGGGTTGGACCCGGAAACGGGTTTGGGTTACGAGTTTGAAAATAACGCGTTATATTTATATGTTAAACATAGATAGCGGATAGATACATTGAAGGAGATCACCTACTTGATGATTACGAGCATTTGAGGTTTGACCCCAGTCCGATTATCATGTAAGGTTGACGCAGCTTCGGAGAATGGAGCCACGACCTTCCTCGACCTTGTCTGAGGAGTTTATACAAATGGTTCGGGCGGAAGACAGGATAGAAAGAATTGTTGGGAACAATACACCGTGAGAGAGACTGTTTACCGCCCTGCAGCCAGCGTACCGGGCTCTCACGCTAGAGTTTTACTCTACGTTCGTTTTCAGGTATTTTTTTTCTTTTTCAATTAACTTATAAATAAAGTAGATTTAACCAACATGTAAATATTGTTTCAGGCCACGCCCGGAGGGAGATCCGCAGGTCGAAATGCTGGTTAAGGGTGCGGATACCTGTCGGGTGGAGGTTCAGTTCCGTATTTTCGGGAATTGACATTATCTGTCGATGGAGGAGTTTGCCATGGCGCTGGGCTTGTACACACTTCAGGATTTAACCGGCCCTGTTTACACGGAGAGCATACATGAAACACCAGATGACGTGTTGAGACGTTTTTGGTTGGTGATTAGCGACACACCTTGGCCTAGAATCCGCGGAGAATACGCGGAAGACTGCAAAACCTCAGCCATCAGGGACCGTTGCACAGGTTTGTATATTATATTATATTATATTATATTATATTATATTATATTATATTATATTATATTATATTATATTATATTATATGTTTTTGTGTACAGGTACCTACACAGGCTTATTGCTCATACCATACAAGGTCGTCACGGGGGTGGGGGGGGGGGGCAGATCATTGCAACCTCCGTGAACTTTTTTTTTTCGATGCCTGCTTACGGGGAGACACTGCAACCTGGCTCGCGGCTTCGGTGACTACTTCGCCATTTACTGGCACAAGCAGGGCCGCGGGAAATTGGTCGGTGGCACGTTCGTTACGCGGATTGCGATTTGTTTGGGCTACGAGGACCGACTAAAAGACCTACCCATTCAGCCGCCGCTTCCGCCGCGAGAGCTGACTCCGTGGACGGGCACAGGGCATGCAAATTGTGAAGAAGATTAACGGCCAGTATCACCTGGTCACTAATTTCTATTCTGCCCCATACGTAGAGGCCCCACATGTTGAGCCTCCGCCAATCGAGGAGCCGGAGGTGGATATTCAGGGCGCTGAGGTTGACGGTGATGAGGGCGAGGATGACGGTGTTCAGGTACGTTATATTTTATCGTTTATTTTTTTTGGATCTTCGTCTTATTAATGTTAATTTATCGTGTTCATAACAGCCACAGCATCAGCAGCCACAGCATCAGCACCCGCAGCACGTCCCGCGTACACATCGCGCCGTGCGTTTGGATGCGGCCACGAACTCCCCGCTACGGAGACTTGAGCGTGACGTGTCACAGATACGCGGTCACATCAGCTGGATGGTTGGGTGTATGTCTGCCCAGCTGCATGGAGCCCAATACACAGTACCAGCGCCACGTTTCGACAATGAGGGGAGCGATGACGACGCGGGTGGTGCCGCATTTTAGATTTCTTTTTTGTATGCTTTTACTTTTTCCCCGAACTCGTTTGTTTTTTTTTCGAACTCGCAATGTATTAGTTATTATTATTTTATAAATCTGGTTATGCGTTATGCTTATTTTGTTCGTTTTCAATTTTAAAATTGTTGTTTCGTTATTAGTTTAAAACAGACAAAAAATCTGTTACATCCGACATACAAAAAAAGAAAACAAACATAAGTCGTTATTTACTAATTATTATTATATAAAAGTCGTTCGTTTTATTTTGTTCGTTTTTAATTTAAAATTGTTGTTTCGTTGTGACCTTCCAAAACCGATCAAAAAAAGGTTACCCGACCCACAAAAATACAAAACAAACAAGAGAAAATAAAAGACAACAAAAAGACAAAAACATAATAAAACAAAAAAAAACAGCAAAATGACAAAAAAACATAGATTAGAAGAGTCCGCACTCATAGTGGAGCATACGTAAACAATGGATTCCAATTAGAAGCGACTAACCATTTACATGCTTATTGGCCAAAACAGTCCAGTCGCGGGTATTGGTATGGCTGAAGATTCTGATTCCTTGCAACTTTGAGTCAGTTGCAAAATAGCTAGAAAGATGCAATAAGCTAGGAGTATTCCAAGAAAAAAAGGTGACTCAATTGATAACACTAAACACTCTTTAAAGACTGTGAAAAGTGATAAACGAAAAAATTTCAAGAAAAGAGAATCTCGTATTTCAAAATAGAAGAGGAAATAAAGGAAGATTCATTTTTGCGTTAAATCATAGATTCAAAGTTAATTCGCTTGATTGACACAAATTGAAGTCATTTAATTTGTAAGATATAAATGGGTAAATAAGTTATATTTTCATTCTAGAAAAGACGAGTACTTCTCTATTAGAAAAATGTTGGCGACACCTAAACACAAATCCGGAACATGGATTGTGATGAAATTCAATATTGTTCATATACATTGTGAACTGAAGGATGTGGCGGGTACGTAACGGGTTAGGCTTTAAACTTGTGTTGAAATATTGATAGAGTATGGGATCGATTTTGCGATAATTATCCTTGTATTTTATACCTTTCTTTTGCCATGAAAGCATGTATTACAGAGTATCTAAGGAAAATTAACTCAGTAGTGGAAAGGAAATGGAACTAGCGTAGGGAACCAACAGCAACGGATAAAGGCGAGAAATTGGCCAGTCGGTGAAGCTATTTAAAAAGATGCATATCCTGGAAAAGGACATGTATAAATTACTTATATAAATTAGCGTAGGGAACCAACAGCAACGTTTCCACATATATAAATTACTTATGATGCAAATGGAGACTAGAACCAACATGTCAATTCTCATTGGAATAACTTGACACCACAAGAAGAGAATACATTTGTATGGAAGCGGATATGGAAAGAATACCTTCAAGTGATGCCTTGTCTTATAAATGAAGGAGTCCTTACTCGGTTTAAAGCATTCGTGAACTGTGGAGTTCACTTAGGAGGAACGAAAGTGAATCTTGTATTTCAAAATTGCGGAGGAATTAAAGGAAGGCTCATTTGTGTGATGTATATGGGCGTTGACACGTAAGAAAGTCGAATAATTTGGCGTTGAATCATAGATTCAAATTTTATTCGGTTGATTGACACATGTGAAAGTTGTATAATTTGTATGATATATATGTGCTTAAGATGTATTCGCCTCTAGCATATGGATAGTTGGTTTTTCCTTTTCATAATACAATACCATCGTTCAAAATAATAATAATAATAATTGTTATTATTATTATAAGAAATAAAATAATATAGTTCAACATACGTATTCACAACCTCTACATAGAGACAACAAGTCTTAATTTAGAATTAACAAAATTAAACACTGTGATTTTTATAAAATAGACGTCTAGGCCACAATATTAGAAAAAATTAAAAAAAAATCATAATGTACCAAGTATACCATACAACATCAATGGGCTCTCAATATATTAATTAACTTTTCTGCAGTTGTTTCGAACTTCACCTCTATTCCCTGTTAACGGCTTTATATCACCCATTTTAATCATGGACTTTGCAAAATCTTCCCAAAACTCTTCATGGTTTTCACTGTATTTCAAAACAAGCTCAGCAGTTTCGCCACCATGAAATAGTGCTTGATCAGAGCTCAAAAGACCTTTTTTGCTCACCAAATCAGTGAAGTATTTTACGTCAAACGAACCTGGCGTCGGGTCAACTGGTGCGAGAGTTGAGTCTCCCCCGACTTGTGGGCAAATGGTGCGAAGATGGCTCGCAAAGGCAGGGTCTATGTTGGTATCACTGTAAATACGAGGCCTAAAAGTTCGACACTGAGCAAACCCTAGGGTATGTGCACCCGAAAGCACAACCAAGTCCTCCTCATCGAGTCCTTGGTCCTCAAAGTTCTTTATTAGGGCAGGTAAGTCCATGAATGGTGACGGGATGGACAAGTTAGCTGCGGCCTGGCTAGCGGTGGTCGAGTCTCTTCTTCCAAGCTTAACTTTCCATGACGGGCCACCAAGCTGCATTCCATACAAAGTTAAGGTTTACTGTCAGAATATGCATCATCACACAACGATTTTACTTTTAGGTTGTCGATTAAAAAGGTTTTACTTACCACGACTACAGAATCACGAGCAGCAACGGTTAAGATATCGGCACAAGACACCACATTATGACCGCAAACTCTGTCCACCTCATACTTGATCCTGTCGATAACCTCGAACCCTCTAGCCGAGTTTGCGTTCGGGGCTGCATTTTTCTCGGTCTCAATTGTTGATGTTTGATCCAAAAGAATGGAAGCATCACATCCCTACATGATATAAAATATAATGTCAAACAACAAAACCAATACCTCCACCATCTAAATGCTACATTGATATAGCTTAAGACTTCATATTGCAACAACTTGCTTGTAATGCATGCTGAAATAAATATTATAGAAAAGTTATTAGCTATATTTTCAAAACATCAACTTTAAAAATTTTAAAAAGTGTTTTTTTGGTTTTCTTGTTATGATAAAACTCGCCAAGATAATGATGATTATATGCATGCACTATTGCATTGTCGTAAAAATTGTAAGCGGCTGAGTTATTGACGAGTAATCCCCGACTAAGCCGAGTACAAGCAACTCCACAGCCGACCGACCTGGCAGCACCTATCGACTTCTGCAACGATGTTCATTAGTTGACGGGATCGACTTAAGTTACTTACGTTAAAGAAACAATCATGAAAATGAAGACGTAATAGAGAAGCGCCCATGCGACGTTCTTGTGCAATTGCATCCTCCACCACATGTCTAATGATCGGAAGAACTTCGTGGCACACTCGATCATAATAACCTGTCGACAAACCAGACTCCGAATATGCGGCGGCAATAGCAAAAGTGAAAGAAACAAAAAGAGGTAAGAAGCTTATGGTGTTCATCTTCTCTGTAATTGGCAACCAAAAGGGATTTTTTTTCAAACTAGTTGGGTTGTATTTATACTTAACACAAATGTTAAAAGTGGTTGGATTTTGAAATGGTCAAAGACAAAAATATTGTTCAGTATGAGCACATTTGCACTAAACAATGTAGTAGACTTGGTTCATAACTCTTGAACTAGTAAAATGATATTTGAAATTTTCAATTTCACATCAGTATATTAGTCATGTCATTGGTAAATCTGGAACTGGTAAAATAATATTTGAATTTTTCAATTTCACATCAGTATATTTGTTTCTTCATGTCATTGATATATCAATAGGTAGATAACACATAAGTTGGTCATAAGATACATAAAATAAAAAGTATAAACAGTTTGACTAGGCTAGTAATACACGAGCTATATTCTTAAATTACCAAGAGAATTTGTGTATCTTAAAAATAGCACAGGAAAGCTTTATTTAGGCTATTAGTTTCTTAATAACATTAACAACTACACAAATTGAGAATCGGTAACCACGGACTTTTAATTTTGACAAGTAATACAATTTAATAAATAGTAGTCTTTTATTTGAAACTCAAACTATACTTTTCTTTGGGTTCAAACTACCAAGCTTAAGCTAGGCTTGTTTTGTAAATATTAAGATCGGTACATGAAAAATTTGTCAACATCGAGCCCGGATTGTTTACTTTATATTAATAACGTGGTTATTTCGTTAACATACATATATAATTATTTTGTATAGTTATACTTTTTTTAAACATAAAATAGTATATAAACACACACACACACACACATATAGGTATTGGATCATTTCAGAAGCTTTTTTACAGCGAGAAGTGAATGTGTAACTCCATTCATCCCTAATTTCACTCTTTTTCTTATGTGTAGGTGCATATGTATGTGTGTAGGTACGTATGTTTGTATATGTGTATGTATGTTTGTATGTGTGTAGGTACATAGGTTTGAATGTGGCTCGGTACATTTATATGTTTGTAGGTAGGTTTGAATGTGTAATTAAGACATAAATACAATCAACCTACATATATGTATATAACATCATATGAAAGGGAGTAAATTAGGGATTAATGGAGTTATACTTTCACATCTTGCACTTATCGTTGTAATATCACTTCTCGCAAGATTCATCTCATATATATATATGTGTGTGTGTGTATAATTAAATAGAAGGGTTCAACGAAAACCATTTTGAACCTAAAAGATCGTGAAACCGCTTTTAAAACACTATTTTTTTTCTTACTTTATTTTCTCATTCTTTTTAGAGATAAATACTGGTTGCGTTCAGTGGAAGTCTAAAAGAGATAAAAAAACTGCTTATTAAAAAATGGTAACGGCGCCTAAATACAAATCCAAACCAAACTTGGTCCAAGAAAGCCCATGTTACAAAGTATCGAAGAAAAATCGACTCAATAGTGAAATGGATATGGAGTTGGTGTAGGGAACCGACGACACCGGATAAAAGGAGAGAAGCTGGCCAACCGATCAAGCAGTTTAATAAGATACATTTTTGGTAAAGGAGGACATGTATATTTGGGACAATGTTTCCAACGTAGCAAGTTCCGAGTTAAGCACTTAGGAGATTAGAAAAGAGGGCGAGCAGCCAACGTGGCAATTCCCATGGAATAACTTGCCACCATTAAAAAGAGAATTACTTTGTATGAAAAGAGGATACATAAAGAATACATTCAAGAGATGCCTTGGCTTATAGAGGAGTCCTTAGTCAGAGCGGAGAATTCCTAAAATATATAGCTTAATTATAAGCGACTAACAATTTGGTGATTACATGCTCATTGGCCAAAACGGTTTGGTCTCAAGTCGTGGTTTGGCTCAAGATTCAGTTTCCTAGCAGATTTGAATCCGTTACAATGTTACATAATAACTAGAAATAGGAAACAACGTGGGAGTATTGGAGAAAAATAAGGTGACTCAAGTGATAATACTAAACACTCTTTAAATACTTTGAAAAATGAGGAACGAAAATTTTTTTGTCAAAAGAGAATCTTGTATTTCAAAATAGTGGAGGAAATAAAGGAAGACTCATTTGTGTGACTTATATGTGCGTTAGGGTTGCTTATGTTATGTTTTATCTTTTGGGTTGTATAACTTTATACGTACTTGACTTTATTCGTGTTTGACTGTGTTATGGTTGTATGTATGACAGTTTTCTTTTATTATAATGTAAATGTTATGCATTTACCTATAATCTAGGAATAAGGGCGAGTATGACCATATCTCCGAAAATAATAAGGTTAGTGGGTGAAACCCGAGAGTTTGGTCACGATATTCTTTTGGTAAGAATCGTCGTGTTAGTGGTAAGAATCGTTGATAAAGAAGAGATACTATTTAAGTTTAAGGTTTAGAGGATGCAACGAAAGGTGTGGACTCATCTTAATTGACGCAGGAGTTGATAGTCCAGGAGGATCATCACCATAACCAAAATAGGAAAGTCACAGAAGACGGAGGTACGATACTCTGGAAGTGTATGGAGTCGAGTAGTCGACGCGGACGCTTATACGTATAGAAGAAAGGATTCTCGAATTTCCTAACGTACAAAGGTATTCCCTTAGGAATTTCCTAAAGAATCAGCATGATTGAGGGCATGAGTAAGTAGTAAAGGGTTGCCTTGAACACTCGGATTAAGCTTCCTTTTATACATAAACAAATCACGACCATCGTTCAAGCAGACTTAAGTCATAGAATTGAAGGTGCTTCTTTATGAAATGAGAGGTCTTGAATGACCAGTTAAAGCAAAAGTCAGAAATCTGGGTGTATCACAACGAGAGAGGATTATTAGGTTTCAAGGAAGAAACGTTTTTGGTGGATGGGTGGATTTGTAACATCATGTTTCGAGGATTAAACCTCGAAACCTTTTGTAAGTCGGATAGACTTGTAACATCCGGTATTTCAGAGGAAATATTAGGCAAAGATTTATTATTATTATTTACATATGGACTTAGCTAGTAATTTTAGTAACTAGACTTTAAAATTATGGGTCCTTAAACCCTAAAACTCTCACTTCTCCATATTTCACTATCCAAACACACCTAAGGTACAACAAAATCCAAGTTTCGTTTTTGGAGCAAATTTAAGATCCGCATCGAACCAAGACTAAGAAGAAACGTAAAAGCTGTATCATCAAACGACATCTCCAAGATTCAGATCTCACTCATTAAAGGTATGTTTTGTTAAAAAGATTAAATTTTAGTGTTCGGATTGATATGAAAATTGGTAGGATTATAGATCAGGTCACGATTAATGGTAAAGTAATGACCTTGATATTAAACGGTTTAGTTGGGTCGGTTCGTATTAAAAAGTCAAGTTCGGTTCATAAAAAGGATGGGTAAAAGAAGTCGGTTTTACATGAAATTTAGTATGCCACTTTGCATCATAAAAAGAATGGGAATGCTCATTTCTAATAGGACGGTCTTTGCAAATAAGAATGGCATTTGCAAATGGGAATGGTCTTTGCAAATGAGAATGGTCGTTGTAAATAGGAATGGTATTTGCAAATGGGAATAGTCTTTCCAAATGAGAATGGTCTTTGTAAATGGAAACAGTGTTGAACACGGATCAGATCTAATCGATTATCAATTGTAGATCTAATACCTTAAACGGATCTAGTTCTAGAATATACTCTTAATTAGGTTATATATGTATGTATATTAGTTATTAGAATATTAATAAATTACATAACGATAATTACAAGGACTCTAGACGACAAAACCGTGCACTAACAAACAGTCTTTGCAAATAGAAATGGTCTTCACAAATGAGAATGGTATGTGTAAATGTGAATGGTCTTTTCAAATGAATGGAAATGGTTTTTGCACATGAGAATGGTCTTTTCAAATAGGAATGGTCTTTGTAAATGAGAATGATCTTTGCAAATAAACATTAGAAATTGAAGAAACACATATCCAATCTCCTTACGGGTCATGGATCCAATGAGTCCATAGGGATGGGTCAAATACAACACTACCAACGATACGAGTCCAATATCCCAAAGTCCAGTGACAGAAACCTGCAAAACAACCACCATTAGCTCGTTACGAGAAGGACAAGAGGGGGGTCTTCCCGTAACCACCTTCCGGTGTGAGAATAATTACAGTTCTGATAGAGAGAAAGTACTTAAGTATTTAGAATAGATAATGGGGAGTGAATGTGTTACCTCATGGAGATTGTGAAGTATTATAGCCGAAGAGTGTGGGAATATTATTGGCCCAGTTGTCCCTTTCTAGAATATCCCCTTGTAACTGCTTAGACACGTACCTTCTTGTAATTGGTTGGGCTATACGGCCCATGTGCATGGTTGTAATAACCTGGACACGTGTATGTATATGATAGTGTGAGATCAACCTGGCCATGTGCACGGTTATAACAACCTAGCCATGTGTCCTTTTACTGGCTGAAGGGTCACGTATTCACCAAGAAAGGATCTTGGTGAATCTTCTAGAAGAGGGTTGGTTAAATACAGCTGTCCTATGACGTTGCCTTTTGGCCATCCTTGCGGATGCGAACAGTAACCTGCGGATGACTCCTGAGGGCGTGTAGATCTTCCCGCACATAGCTCTTAGGAAGTAATGTTGTCCCTCCTTTGTCTTGAATTATGCGGGTGATTTATATGTTCCGCGAGTGGTATCTGAGAGTATCCCCTCTGACCCACTGGTAGTACTTAAGGGTATTCAGGTCTTTTTGGTTCCCTACCTCTATAAGTCCCCCCAGTCCATTGTTTCTTCCGCGTGAAGCTTTTATACTGGTGAAATTTTGGACTTAGGATATTATTTTGGGGATTTTTTTAATTTGCAAGTTGTTGTGTAGATATTTTTTGTTGGTGAGGATAACGATGAAAAAGTACGAAGGGACATTCTGTCGGTTCTCGCACAATTGACGTGACGTCCATGCCAGCTGTAACTGTACCCGACCGTTCACTTTTTCACTTTTTTCATTTTTCGTGCGTGACGTAGCATTGTTCCATTGGACCAACAATTTCTCTCTCCACTGTTCGTATCCTATCGCATTTATTGCGATGGGTATAAATAGTGACAGTTATCTTTCTTTTGATGTTTTATCGCCTTTGATTTCTCCTTTTCGTTTTTGCTCTTGAATTCTTGATTATCCTAGTGTCTTTGTTCAAGATTGCTCGTTGCTTTCCTTTTCACCTCGAATCAATGGTTGGCAATAAAATTCGTCGACGTCGCTCGATATTGATACTGTGGAGTTTAGTTGGAACCTACCCGATTATGAGAAGTTAATCCATACTTATGGGATTCCACTGGAGTGGGGGGCAAAGTTTCCCGCTGCAGGATTTGTTGTCAGTAGACCTCCAGCTGGTAAGATGTCGGTTTATGCCGACTTATTTTCTTGTGGGAATCTTCGGTTTTCGATAACCAAGTTCCTTATGAACATTCTTAGTGCCTATGGGATTCATCTTTCCCGGGTGAAGTTCAGACTTATGCGAATTCAACATTTCGAATTCGTATGCAGAGCGAATGGTATGGTTCCCCGCATTGATCGGTTTCCGGTCTTTTACCGGGTATTCAATTTTGGCGGGTGGCTCAATTGTGTCTCAATCCCAAAGAGAGTGATAGAGACTGAGCCGCCTCGTAGTTCTCACGAATGGAGGACCAAAATCTTCTAGATTTCTGAGGACGTTGTCCCAACTACGATGGTTCATCGTCCGTCCAACGAAGAGATGCCAGATGTCGTTACGGCTTCGCACAAGAACCAAGAGTGGTTCCGCGTGCCAATGAGTGCACCCACATCCATGCGCGTTATCCCTTAGGAAGCGCTGGTGTGGACGGGTATGAGCCGTTTGTGGCCATATCCGGATTTGGAACCTATTTTTTTGATTGTGGATGAAAGTAAGTTTTATATCTTTTTATGACTTTCAATGATTTTGTTCTGTAGGTTTTTTGTTTAACCCGTACTATATATGTTTCAGGTGAGGGGTCCATGTTGAACGTCCTTGTAGATGATATGGGAAGTCCGCACAAACGCATACGCGATGCTAAGGACTTGCCTATCTTGGAAAAAACTCATGATCATTTCCTTTTTCCAACCAAGGTGCGCGCCGAGCCAATAGCTTCGGAGGCTATATTCTAACTAGGTGCGTACATTCTTAACCCTCTCCCTTTAAATCTCCTCTGATGGGGTGATTGTAATCTTGTCTTCGAGCGACGAGTCATCGCTCCAGGAGGAATATGATTCTGACGCTGCTTTCGAGATTTCATCTCTCACGCGTGTTTTAGCAGAGTTGGAACAAAAGAGGAAACGACGGTCCTCCAAGGCCGGTGATGCGGGGACGAGTCACGCGGACACAGAAGAGGGACCCGAGAAAAAAGAAGCATCAGACCCATCGTCCTAAGAAACAAAAAACCAGTCTTGTTGACCGCATCAAGGAGCCGTCCAGTAAGTTTATATAGAAAAGTTGTTTTTTCTTCACTTCGTTTCTTATATTTTAATGTTTCTTTTTGGTATTTGTAGAAACAAGTTTCGATTACTATGGAGTACCCAACCCAGGGGAGGATGATCACTTGTATATTCCTTATTGGACTATCGCAAAAGGATCTCGTTTCACAGATCCGGACACTTGTGCCACATTTGTTAGCCAATGTGTTCCTCTTGCAGAACGGGCCTTTCAGCGTGGCCGATCCCGCCATGATCTCCACATGGATTTTTCTTCTGCCCTGGCCAACACCATGGCTAGTGGCCAAGAAATTTTTAGAGAATGGCGGTCAATGGGGTAGAGGTGGGGTGACATGTCCCGGGCCGTGGAATAGGCCAAGAAAGAAGCTAAAGAGCAACGTTTGAAGGCTAACACTGCTCAGTGGAAGCTGGCAGATGTTGATATTGCTCTTCGAACCGAGAAGGATAAGCACGCCGCCGCAGCCCGACAGTGGGAAGAAGCTTGCAAAAAACTAACACCGTCCTCCAGGCTGCTCGAGATGAAACCCAACAAAAGAAAGAGGACTTGGCTAAGGCACTTGAGGCGAACACTGCATTGGAAGCCCAAGTGACCCGCCAAGGTACCATTATTCAGGGCCATGAGGCGGAGTCTAAATTACGCAAGGAACAGACGGAACTTATGGAGAAGAGGGCCACTGATATTCAAGCCTCATATGACTCTCTTTTGCAAGCGCGTGAATACGCGGAAGCCCGTGCAGCCAAGTACTTAGAAGATAATCAAAAAATGGCTGACGGGTTTCGTGAGCTTCAGGAGAGAACGAAGCGTGCTGAGGAAGAACGACAATGGCTCTTGGAGGAGGGTCTGGCCTCGGTATGTCATTCTTTCTTCCTTTATTATTTCCTCTTAGTATTTATCATGACCCTAATTCTTACGAATGCCTTTTTTCTTGACAGGTCATTAAGCATATAAAAGAAGGACATGAATTGACAGATAGATTAGCTACCTTGCTCAATGCATCCTCCCAATCCGGCCGCCTGACCGGTTTTAATGAAGGGTTAGAGTATGCTCAGGCTAGCCGCCCAGTTGAGGAGCATCCGCTGCATGGCCTCGATGTCCATTAGGAATACGGCATGCGCCTGAACGAGTATGACACTCTTTCATTTCCTCTTCAGGACATGCTACCTGAATTTGCATCGGTGGGTGATGGCGTGCATTGTCTAAAGGAGTATCTAGCGGAAGGGTCTGAAGGGACTCCATTTACTACGCCTCGGTCTCCGAAGACTTATGATCATGAAGATACATCCGCCCCTGCCTCTTAGGATATTCTATATTATTGTAACTTGTTTTGATTTCCTTGTATTATTCTCTTTGATATATAGGAAAATTTTGTCTTTTATAATATTCATGACATGTTGAATTTCAAGATAAGTCTTTGAATATTTTTGAATTTTCAAGTGGGAGTGGAGGTAATTGACATGCTATGGAAACGACGATAGGACAGTTGAAGCATCGTGTGTGTCAGCTTTTCGTTGTTCCTTTTTCGTCTTTCCCGCCTGACGTGTCGCCTTTTGATTGATCCGAACTTTCTCTCTCCACTGGCAGCCCTTCCATCGCATTAATTGTGATGTGTATTCGAGCTCCATGGTCAAGACACCACCAAGGCGTATGCTGAAAGGACAAAATCCTTTGACGATCTTAAGTTTCAAATTAAGTAAGCTGTGGCAGGGTTTGCTAACCAAGATGATGGCGTTGATCAATTAAAAGCATACTTAGCCGTTGGTCATGATGAAGATGAGGAAGTTTAAGAGGATGCGAGTGGTGATGACGAAGATCCACCATTGTAATTATAACAATTTTGTAATTGCATGTACTTGTACTTATATTTTTGTAATCTTCATAGTACTTTGTAATCCCTTTTGACTATATATAAGAAGTTGTTCATCCGTCACACTTTGTTTATAGTATAATATAAGTGTTAGATTGTAGGATCTTCTTATTTGTCAATAAATGATTTACATGAAATAACTTCGAGGACGTGCGGGTCCTTTCCGGCATGCAAGCCAGGAATTCGTCTTTGAGGACACGCGGGTCCTCTTTTGGCATGCGGGCCAAAAAAGAGTTTGCTTATAAAATACTTGTACATAAGTTTAATCAATTTTCTTCAATAAGAAAGGCACGCAGGCCTGAATATATTAAAACTGATTAACACTAAACATCTGTTTTACTAGTCTATTAAGGCACGCAGGCTAAAAAAATGTAAAATAACAAGGATCTTGTTCACATGTAGCATTTCTTCAATTGTTCAACATTGCAAGTTCTAGGGATCTCCGTCCCTTCAAATTTATCCAACTTGTATGCGCCCTTTGATAATACTTTCTTGATTTTGTAAGGGCCTTCCCAATTTGGGTCCAATTTACTCGTAGGTTCTTGGCCAGGTGCTTCATTATTGCGGAAGACAAAATATCCCATGTCGAAGCTACACTTTTTAACCCGCGAGTTATAATATCTTTGTAACCGGCGTTTGTAGTTATGCTCGTGAATCAATGCTAATTCTCTCCTTTCTTCAAGGAGATCTAAGTTCATCCACAACTCTGTTTCATTGTCAATGTTCATTAACATTCGTGCCCAAGGAACTCCGATTTCAGCCGAGGTCATGGCTTCAGTGCCATAGGTTAAGCTGAAGGGTGTTTTAGAATTACTTGATTTCTTTTGGGTACGAAATGCCCAAAGCATGTGGGGAAATTCGTCCACCCATCTGGTTCGTTTAATTCCTAACCTTGCCTTGATCCCGTCCTTGATGGCTCTGTTGGCTCTCTCAACTTGGCCATTGGCCTGCGAGTGGGCTATCAAAGTGAATACTTGGGTGACTTGAAGTTCTTTCAGCCACGCCTGTAGCCCACTATCCACGAACTGGGTTCCGTTATCACTGACCAACTCTTGTGATAGGCCAAAACGGCAATTGATAAATTCCCACAAGAATTTCTTGATGCTTGATGCAGTGATGCAGGCAACCGGTTTGGCGTCCACCCACTTAGTGAAGTAGTCTATAGCCACAATAAAAAATTTGGCGTTTCCTGGAGCTTCTGGAAATAGACCCATAATATCGATAGCCCACTTTTGGAACGGCCAAGCAGATGTTACTGGGACCAACTCGTTTTTTGGACGCAAAGTATTCGATGCATGACGCTGGCATGAATCACATTTCCTTATTTCTTGCGCCGCGTCCATGTGCATCCCTGGCCAATAATACCCTGCATTCATGAGTTTGGCTATGACCATTCTCGGACCCACATGAAGGCCACAAATGCCTTCGTGAACTTCCCGTATCAAGTAATTCGCATCCTCGGCATCCACACATCTCAGGAGTGGGCCGAGGAAAGATCGTCGATATAAAATACCATCCTGAATTTGGCAATTCAAGGCTTTATGTCTAATATTTTGAGCCGCAGCCTTTCCTTCCGGGAGTGCTCCCGACGATAAATATGTTATAATTGGCGTCATCCAAGATTCGACACCATATTGTATCACTAAGACTTGGTGTTGCGGGACAGATGGTCGATCAAGGACTTCAATACGAATGTCTTTCGCAAAGTGCTCAAAATTTGTGAAGCCAACTTGCTAAGAGCATCCGCCAACTTGTTTTCGTTTCGCTTGATGTGGACGTCTTTACAAGATAGAAACTGAAGGATCAAGTCCTTTGCTTGTGAAAAATATAAAGCCATCACATCATTTTTTGCTTCAAAAAGTCCTACTGATCTGCCCCGTGATCAACATGGAATCGACACGTGCTTCCAGATGTTTTACCCCAAGCTTCTTGGCGATCTGCAGGCCTTCTAGTAAGGCTTCGTACTCTGCCTCATTGTTGATACTCTTGAAGTCCAACTTTATGGCATAAGTGAATTCATGGCCTTCAGGATTAACCAGTCTGAGGCCTGCGCCTGATCCTTCACTGCTCGAAGCTCCATCCGTGAACAGTGACCAAACTTGGTCTTGTTCTGGAGGTGTCGGGGGCTGTTGTTCAACCAAGCATTCTTCTTCTTTGTTCTGCGGGACCTCTGTGACGAAGTCCGCCAAAACTTGGCCTTTGATTGCTGGTCTAGGTTTGTACTCAATTGCATGTTCTCCTAGTTCGATGGCCCATTTCTCCAGTCACCCAGACAATTCTGGCTTACTTATTACATTTTTCAATTTGTACCCTGTTAATACATTAATGGGATGGCCTTAGAAATATCTACGGAGACGCCTAGCAGCATAGACCAGCGCCAGGACCAGCTTTTCAAGCATTGAATATCTGGTTTCTGTGCCTGTCAACGTTCTGCTGACATAATAAATTGGTGTTTGGACATTCTTTCTGTCTGTCAACAGCACGGCTCCAATGGCGATATCCGATGCTGATTCAGCCTCCGCGGTCCACTTGAAGTGCGCTTTCTTGAGGTAGTTTCTCAGAGTTAAGACAGACGGGTAAGACTTAGCCGCATGATTGGCTAAAAATATGTTCAGGGCAACTAACCTTCCATTAAGTGTATGTAATTCTTTGAGGGAGGAAGGTGAAGGTGTGTGGGCTACTGACTAAAACTTATCCGGGTTGGCTTTGAAACCCGCGCTTGTTACTATTACCCCCAAAAATTATCCCTCTTCCATTCCGAAGGAGCATTTGCTGGGTTCAATTTCATATTGATATGCCTAAGAGTTTCAAATGTTTCCTCTATATCTCGGAGCATCTGATCTTCCTTGACGCTCTTTATCACCAGATCATCCATATACAGCATCAACTTTGAGGTCTATTTCTGGTAGTGGGTAACAGCCCTTTGGGCACGCCTTGTTTAAATCTTTGAAACCTATACACATTCGCCATGTCCCATTGGTTTTGGGAACGATGACTGGATTGGCGACCCAAGTCTGGTACTGGATTGGGCGAATGATTCCAGCATGTAAAAGATCTTGAACCTGTTCGTTCATAGCTTTGGTATGCTTCAGACCCATCTTGCGCTTCTTTTGTACAATTGGCGTGAACGCTGGGTTCACCCGCAGCTTATGTTCTGCCATACTCCGTGGGACGCCAGTCTTATCTGCGGGCTTCCAAGCGAAGATGTCTATATTCTTTGCTAACAACTACTTTAAAAAATGTTCTTACTATCTCAGAGATAGTGGGTCCAATCGTTATCGTTTGGTCCGGAAACTTCTTTTTCAACACCTATTTTTCTGGCTCCTTACTCTGAACTTGCTTCAGAACTTTGTTAGGTTTTGAACTTTCTGTCGTGAAACAGTGACGATTAATTGGATGATTACTACACCAATGCGGGTCAGAAATACTACCGCACCGTGAGCTGTAGAGGGATGAGCATTAAAGTCACCAATTGCTTCTCGTCCCAAGATGAAATCATGCTTTGACTTCGCCGGCAAGACCAAAAACTCAACATCTTCAGTTCTTAATTGAATTCCATCACTAAGGGTGACTGGAAAGGATAATACCCCTCGCTGGTGCATCACTTCACCCCCAAAACCAGACACAGGTGCGTGGATAGGTTTTAGTCTCGCCTTGTCGTCTTCATCAAGTTGCTCAAAGCATTGCTCATACATTATGTCTGACGTACTTCCAGTATCAAAGAAGACATAATGTGAAAGATAGTGACCTATGAGAGCAATGATTATCAATGGGTTTTTGTTACAAGGTCCTCCTTTAACCCATGGAAAAATTAGAGGCTCACTCTTTCACTCCTCTTCTATAAAATCTCTCCTCTTCCCTCCAACCTTGTGTCCGCCTTGTATCATATGAACATTTAGGTCCTTAACTTGCTTCTTGGGCGGGCCCTGGTTATCTCGCGTGGGAGATTTACCAGTCCTTGGTCTTGTATTTTTGACCAAGTGTCCAAGCTTTCTGGATTTTACTGCCGCCTCGATTTCACCTTTCAAAGCTATATATTCATTCGTGTTAAGACCTATGTCATCATAAATTGAACAGTGTTTTTTAGGATCAAGGAATGATCTCCCCGTGAGTGGTTGAGGTTTCCTGAAATTCACGTTCTCAGTGGTAAGAATATTTGAAGGAGTCTTCGACAGTAGAGTCCAATTTTTATTGACTCGCGCTGAAGAGTTTGCTTTGTTGTAACAAATAAGGCTACTCATATTCCTATGCCTAAAGCTATTCCAGATGGTACTCTAGACAACATGAGGTTCTGGATGTATGATAGTGAGACCATCACCGTTGTTGTCAAGTTACAGAAGGAAAAAGGGCAATTCAGATTTGTTGATCTAAGGGATTTTCTAAAGTTTGGGGAGAAAGATATCAAAACTCTTAGTACATTTCAGATAATAGCTGACCCGATTTTTAAAGCTGCTACAAAAGAATACACAAGCATGGAAGCTTCAATTATCAGGTGCAAGTTTTGGGCAGGTTCTTTGAAAGACGTTGACATTGATTATATGGAGCATGACTAAGAACCAAGCTACAAACCAAGCGGGAGATTGTTGGTCTTAGATTAGATGGTTTACACTTAGTTTGTCTTGTTATTGGGTGTGGTATGTAAGGATCTCGGTGGGCTTTGGGCTATGGTTGGGCTAGCATGTTGGCTACCCTATATATAGTTTACTTATTGTATAGGTTTTGGTTGTTCAGCGAGTTGTTTGTTTGGCCGTCTAAAGTTGTTATAGAAGAGGTTGTAATCATAGTGCTTAAGCACCCGACGTTTAATATAACGTGTGTTTTCAAGCAATTGCTTGTGTTCTACGTGTTTGTGTTCTTTGTTCTTGAATCATCTATTGTTGGATTTTTACACCAACATCTAGATTCGTTGATATCATAATTGAAAGATCCTTCTTGAACCTTACAGGACTCAAAAATCTAAAACCACTTTCAAATAAATATTATAAATAATAATAATAATATTAAATATAATAATAAAATAATGATAATAAATTCTAACAATAATAATAAATTCTAACAATAATAATAAATACTATAACAAAAAATATGGTGACTTACATTCATTGTTTTATACGAAACCACCGGCTCGCGTATATAATCATCATCATAATTATCTTCATCATCTGGGTTCCCCCCCCCCAACATGTTCGTTTCCCTCATTATACCGTGAAACTTCTACTCGTACGTGGTACGAAGAAGACGACTGGCCTCCATAATCCGACCCGCTAACAGGTAACTGGTACATTGGCTCACCGTAAAAATGTTCAGGTTGACTCTCGTAACCGAAATACTCCTGAAAAACGTAATGGTTACTGGTAACATGTATTAGTTAAAAATAAAATAACGACTTTATATTAAACATATACTACCCGGTATAAATTTAGTAACCCTGGCATGCTAGGCTGATCATAAGACTGTACAGCCTGACTATCGTAATGGTGATACTCTTGAAAAATGTAATGGTAACATATTTTAGTTATAAACAAACTAACAAATTTATATTATATCAATATACAACGTAACCTGGTTCAAATCAGGTAATCCCGACGCTCTAGGCTGATCGTTATGAGCGTATCCCGGCTACTCCTCGTTGTCTAGGAAACATATTGTAGAACCACCACATTTTATTTTTTTGGTTTTGATTTTTGAAAGGGGATAGTGAATTGTGTGTGCATGTATTTGTGTATGGTAACATATATATATATATATATATATATATATATATATATTATAAAAAGAAAAAAGGGTGAGCCGGATGGCTCAATTATTCAAACTGAACCTATATGCCCCGTATTGTGCAATACGGGGCATATAAGGTACGATATGACAACCTAGGACTGTCAAAGCAGTCCTAGGTTGTCAGTCGTACCCTATGTACCGTGTATTGTATAATACGAGGCATATATCTCTTAATATAGGGCGTATTGTACAATACAGCGTATATAAAGGACAAATACCCCTTAATATGGGGCGTATTGCACCATGCACCCCGTATTAAGGGGTGTATGAGGTGTCCCATCACAACCCATTCAAAAAGCCTCAGTTAGGTATTTGTGTCCAGTTACCACTTTGTCACTTGCAAAGTTGCACTTAGTTTTATGTTTTAACGATCTTTAGGTTATGGGTGTGGAAGTAGTAACTTCCCTAGTCTACCTGTTGATTAAAGGAACATGTATTCATTGTAACATTTGGTTTTTTTTCGTTTTGTAATCGTGACCCGACCCGGTCCATACCCGGGTTCGTATTCGGAAATTATTAATAAAATCTCATTTATTTATGTATATTATTTATTATTTTATATATATATATATATATATATATATATGATTAATATGCGAAAAAGACCCTAAACTATCTTATTAACCACTTTTGAACCCACAGCTATAGATCAAGGACCAATTAGCAAAATTTATCCAGAATTTGTTTTCCCTCCTCTTCACCACCCTCACTAGCCGTCGACCCCCCCCCCCCTGATTGGACCTCAATGTTTGGGAATAATAAACGAAATTGATCATGCCAAATCAATTCTTTACCTTAAACGCGTCATACCGACACTTAAATCATGGTAAACAATTAACTATTGACAACCAATTTAACAAAAAACGAACCACGGCTAACAAATTCCTTAAATCACTATATAAAATCGATCATTTTACAATTAAACTCGTCCACACATCCCTCACTACCTCACGGCACTAAACCCTCACATATTTTCAGTTTCACAGCCGTCCAAACCCCTATTGACTCCGTGTTGCAGCCGTAAAGAATAATCACCCTCTCTCCCTTGATTCGTTACTTAATTTGGTAATTGATACATGCATCTAGTTCGTTTTTAATCAAGGAATATTAACCCTAAATTAATTTTAACAAACCTTAAACGTTTGAATCGATTTAAAGATCTAGGTTTTATGGTTAAACTGGGTTCTGAAACATACAAGATATATTTTTTTCAGTATGTTGTATTAACAACTAACACACCAGCCTAATGGCTAGTGCGTGTTCAGCTAAACCTCTGAAACGGTCTAGGGCGCGGGTTCGAACCTCTCTGGACCCGTTTTTGGTGATTTCTTTTATTTTAACATTCTTTTTTCTTGATTTTCTTGATTATTACTTAATAAATTTTATAAATATAAATTTGGCAAAATCGAACCTTCGAATCCTCCGGAACCTGGTTTTTATGTTTTTAATTGTGAGTATTTACTTTTAATCAAGCATTTTGATAATAATACATTTATATATACTTAAATATGCATTTTCTTCATAAAACGAAACTCCGGATTAAATGTTTTCGTGTCTTGGGACTTATAATAATAATAATAATACTAACAAAAATAATAATAATAATAATAATAATAATAATAATAATAATAATAATAATAATAATAATAATTATTATTATTATTATTATTATTATATTAATAAGGATAACAGCAACAACAATAACATTAATAAATAACCAATATAATTAATGAAAGTGTATCTTATAATATTTTAATGCCACACACAACCATACAGAATCTCAAAACCCATCATAAATCTTAGTTTTTCGTTATGATTATATTTAATTCTTGTTATCATTAACAACTAGGAATATTTTTCGATGAACCTCGAGGAGCTTGACCGTTTTCATCCTAGCTTTTTTTCTTATTATCTAGTCCTCGCTTATCCTACTCTATAAGGTAAGTAAATACACATCCCCGTTTTATCGCTTTGCAATTTTGGGGGCGTTATGCGTTCAAAATCAACTTATTGTTTTCACTACAATTCCGTTATATGCATAATTGTAATTGCTCGATTAGTTGTTACGTGCGAATATGACTATGTGTTTATTTTGTGTTGGTTGGTACCTCATCCTCATCCTCATCCTCATTAGTATGATCATACGCCGTCGGAGTAAACCTTTATTAATGCGATTCGGTTGAAAAGATAACTTTTATTTATTGTTTACTAGTTGTAGTAATTTACGATTATTGCATGGAATTGTCATTTTAGTATTATTTGTATTTCAAAAACTGTGGTTTGCTTGCTCAACTTTATGTTGAAAAAAGAATATATTTTTTCACGCATGACGCAGGTAGCTTTATTGGATGAATCAAGTATGGAACTTAGATGATACCCTAGGTTGCTATGATGAATGAAGAACACATGTATTATGAGCTATTTATGATTTGAATATTTAATTGTAACGGTATTTCTTTTGAGACAATGTTTGTGATTTTGAAATTTGATATATGAATGAATAACGTAGATATTGACACGTGTATTTCACTTAGTGTCTTCTGAGCAATGATACAATATTGTCGCGCCCCAGCATGTTCTATCGTAGGTTGGGGTGTGACAGATTCGGGTGTGCACTAATTGCCACTAATTCAGCCACCTTACCCAATATTGTTGAGAAGCACCTCGTGTGCAAGCCACTCCACCGCGGTTCGCACCGACAAACCAACCCAACCGAGCTATCCCTCTTGCTCCAATCAATAACCCCGTTATGGCTTGCTACAATTGTGGTGACCCAAATCACCTCTGTAGCGTGTGTCCTTGACTCGCTCAAGCCCACCAAGCCTATGTTTCACCACAACCTTACTACATCTCCCAAACCTATCAAGTGCAAGCTTACCAACCCCATGTACTCCAAATCATGGCTCCTCCAATCTTCAAGCTCAACCCATGGTCATGCAAGCCTATCAAGCTCCAACCCCTCAAGCTTCGACTTGTCAAACCCAAGCACCTCGAGGAACTCAAGGACAAGCTTTTACCATCAATGCTCATCAAGCCCGAAACTCCAATGAATGTGGTGAATGGTACGTTTCTAGTTAATAAGAACCATGCTTTGGTACTATTTGATTCGGGAGGCTATAGGAGCTTTATTTCCTTTGATTTTGAATGCATACTTGATGTTCCCCGTAGTATATTATCTAAGCCCTTCACGGTAGATATAGCCAATGGTAGTTCGATAACTATTGACTCTGTCATTCGAAATTGCACGATTACTCTCAATGTGCAAAATTTCTCTATCGACCTTATCTCTATGCAAATGGGTAGCTTCGACGTTATCATTGGTATGGATTGGCTCTCTCTCCACCATGCCGAAATTTTTATGTTTCGAGAAACTTATTCGAATCCCTATCGATGGGGGAGTGATTCTAAACGTTCTCGGAGAAAGACCCTTCTCAAAGCTTAACCTCATGTCGTGCCTCGAAGCCCAACATTACTTGTGCAAGAAGTATGTCACCTTCTTAGCCCACGTTACCACAAAATCTGACGAAGAAAAGAAACTTTCCGACATCCTGATTGTTCGCGACTTCCCCGATGACGTTTCCGGACTCCCTCCCATTCTTCAAGTGGAGTTCCGTATTGGTCTTGTCCGGAGCAAACCGCATAGCCAAATCACCTTACCGTCTTCCACCTTCTGAAATGCAAGAACTCTCCAATCAAATCCAAGAACATACGGACAAGGGTTTCATTCGCCCGAGTTCGTCTCCATGGGGTGCACCCTCCTTGTTTATTAAGAAGAAAGACGGTACTCTTCGTATGTGTATCGATTATCGTGATCTCAACAAGCTTACTATCAAGAACCATTATCCCCTTCCGTTTATCGATGATCTCTTCGATCAACTCCAAGGAGCCACATGTTTTTCTAAGATTGATCTCCGTTCGGGTTATCAACAACTCTGTGTCCACGAAGATGACATACCCAAAACCGCCTTCCATACTCGTTATGGCCACTTTGAGTTCCGAGTTATGCCTTTTGGGTTGACTAATTCTCCTGTCGTTTTCATGGACCTTATGAACCGTGTTTGTAAACCCTACCTCGACAAGTTGTGATTGCTTTCACCGACGATATCTTGATATACTCTAAATTCGAACCGAGCACAAGAACCATTTGAGCACCATTCTCAACTTGTTATGAATGGAACAACTTTACGCCAAGTTCTCCAAATGTGAATTTTGGCTAAAGCAAGTTCAATTGTTGGGCCACATTGTTAATGACAAAGGTATTCTTGTTGATCCCGCTAAAACGAGGTCGTTAAAAACTGGGTGACCACGTCCTATCCAACATAGGTTCGTTCATTTCTTAATTTTGCGGGGTATTACCGTCGTTTTATCCGCAACTTTTCGAAGATTGCTTCACCCCTCACCGCACTAACCCACAAAGGGAAAGTTTACGAATGGGGTTCCGATCAAGAGGAAGCGTTTCAAACTCTTAATGACTTGCTTTGCAATGCTCCAATCCTTGTTCTTCCCGAAGGCAACGACGATTTTGTAGTCTTTTGTGACGCTTCTATTCAAGGTCTTATTTGTGTTCTTAGGCAACGAGACAAGGTCATTGCTTACGCTTCGCGTCAACTCAAGGCGTGACATTCGTCAATTTCGGGTCACTTTTGTATTTGTTTTATTATGTAAACCCGACCTGTTTTGTAACCCGAACTCTTCGATATAATCAAAATAATGGATTTTATATTACAATATTGTTTTATACTTGTTGGGTCTCAAAAACACCCTTTTCGATCCGTAAATTGGCCTTAAAACGCTTTAAAACAACTCCGGGGACCAAAACTGTCAATTTTGAAAGTTCAGAATTTCCACCAGGTGACCTTAGCACCACGCTAAGCTCAAGAGCAGAGACCTTAGCGCCGCGCTAAGGGAAGTCTGAACAACAACACATTTTTTTGGCTTTTTATGCTTTCTTGTGCTCATAACCAACCCATTTTCTTGCAAGACTCTTTATACATGACGATCTCTTTCATTTTAAACTTGCTCATACTCCAAATTCTCTCTCAATTCTTAAGATTAAAGGTTGTTCTTCATGTTCTTGGCAATTTGACTTTCCAAAGTTTAATTGACCATAGTCTTTCATTTTAATCAATTTGTTAATACTTGAAGCTTATGGCACAACATATATATTATATACACCCCTTGTTACCTTTGGTGGTCACTTCTTCGGTCTCGGTCGGTTGAGTGTCGGGCCTCGTAAGGCAAGGTTTCATGGAGGAATTTCGTCGTCCTTGATATATATATACTTTTATAACTTGTTTATAAATATTAACCATGCTTAACTTCTTCTCATTTTAGTTTGTACATCATATTTATGAAGTTCTATGGTTATGGGTTTGAAGACACTAGCCTCGGTTTAACCGTAAATAGCTCTAAACCGTAAACCGAACTTGTTTACTAGTTTTGTTAAATAATTGTTTAAACATGTTTATTGTTAGATTTAAGTTTCTAAAATCATTTTTATGAGTTCTATGGTTATGGGTTTGTAGAATCTAACCTCGGTCTTAACCCGAAACTAGATCCGAACCGAAAACCGAACATTCATTTAAAGACTTTATTGTTAACTTTTACATGTAAAACTTAATGTATTATCATTTGTACATTATTATACAAGATCTTTGATATTTGGGCATGTGGAAACCATCTAGGAACTTGTTGTGAGATGGAAACCGACCCAAACCAAACTAAACCGATTTTCACTCGCTTAAGACACACAAATGTGTTTTTAGCTATCAAGACTTGTATAAATCTTTAAATATACTTTATAAACTGATTTTAATTATTTTCTTAAGTAATTGGAAATGCTGGATCCAACTTGATCTCACAACAAAGTTTGGACCGACAAAACCGAAGACTCGCTTAACGTACGTTGTTAGTTCTAAACAATATAACTACATATTTGGTTAAGTCTTATTAAGTTTTATTGAGTTATCTCATAACATTCATTATTTTGGAAAGTTGACTTTGGGTTTGACCAATTATCAAGACCCGAACCAACAACCCGAACACTCGTTAAAACCTGTTTTAGTATCTGTGTTTTAAAGGGACTTGCACTCTTGCATTTTACCCACCTTATTACTTAACATAGGTTGAGTAAATATTAAGGCTAGATACTTTAATCCGGTTTCAAGCAAACATATATTTTTAAAGGACTATTGTTATAATTTCTTAAATAGTTATATTTCAAACCTTGGAACTTTAATTGTTTACACTTCTCCACATTTATTTTATTTAAGGACTTTTAAGACAACCTTTATAATCCAAGACTTCTTTTCTTTTAGGCATTGTTCGTTAAACTCGTCGTTCCGGTTAATCTCCAAATTACCAATCTTTCAAGTTTATAACTTGAATGTGAGTATTTTCATACCCCGTTTTCCATCTTTCGTTTTGGTGTGATATCGCATACTTATACAAACTAAATGTTTTATACTTAAGTCTTAAACCACAAACTTTATTGTATACCTTACTCAAATAAATGCTGGATTTGGTGTTCTATGCTTACATGCTTATATGCTAATGTGTTTACCGCTTTTGGTGGGTTGATTCGTAAATCCTTAGCTATTTAGTATTCTCTTATAGCAAGGTGTCGTTAATGTATTCTTATTAAAGATTTCATATAAAATCCGAATCTATTTGGTATTCTCTTATAGACGGTGTCGCTAATGTATTCTTATTAGCGATTTCATTTTATTCAATTATTGCTATTATTTATTGTTTCGTATACAAGTTGTGGCATTTCTTATTATATACATATTGTTCAAAAACTATGAATTGCTCACCAACCTTTGTGTTGATAAACTTTATTTTATGCAATGTTACAAATTTGATGTTAGGTTGATTGAGGAGTTTGGAGAAAAACGTAACGAAGACCGTTAGGATATTTGCAAATTGAACAATATATTTATTTGCTATATTTTGTTATGATATCGTATGAACAAGTATGTTATGTGACATTTTGATTTTGTGAAATTAAATAAGTTGTTTAAATATTATCGCTTTAAATAGTGTCATGTGTTCATGGGCAATCCGTTGCACCCCGGCATGTTCCTCTGTAACACCCCGTAACCGTAGCGGAAACGTACACGGGATGCAACAGACACATCTGATATCAACAGCATTGTTTATAAAGAAAACACCACTACATTAATTTAAACGTATTACATTGTTCTGAATTTCATAACCATCTAAGCGTTATCACATAAGTGTTACCGATAGTACATTAACATATTTAATGCAAAATATAGATCTCTAGACTTCCACAAAATAGCACACAGCATCGAACACATATCACTCATTCTGATTTGAGTGTACCTAGAAAGCATGTAAAGAAAACGGGTCAACTACGAATAGTTGGTGAGTTTCACTAATTTAAATAAACCATATCAAATCATTATAATAATCATAAATAAGCGATGTAATTATGCTGAGCCCACAAGTGAGAACTCTGTTAATCCCAAAACATATCGATTAACCTCCGGGAACTCTGTTACCCCAGATTACTTCCAATAACCTCTGGGAACTCTGTTACCCCAGAAACACATTTAATAACCTCTGGGAACTCTGTTACCCCAGAAACACATTTAATAACCTCTGGGAACTCTGTTACCCCAGAAACACATTTAATAACCTCTGGGAACTCGGTTACCCCATAACACATTCAATAACCTCTGGGAACTCGGTTACCCCAGAACACTGTTTCGGGCCTTACACTGTTAGCAACTCAGACAATTACCATCTTAATTCATTACCGTACGATTCCCGTACAATAAACATTATATAAATACGTTCATTTCCATGCGATCAGCATGTACTTAAACACTTTGATAAAAACATGCTTTCCGCCCCGGGAAAATATTTAAAACAGTTCAGTAAAAGGGGCTCGTGAAAACTCACCTTCTTGTGAGCAAAGATGTACTACGGTGCACGGCTACTGCTACAGATCTGTAATACGATCCCCAAATCGTTACTACACAATTTCTATCAATATAACTTAAATTCGTGTTAACCGGTACGTCTGGGGACACTGCTAACCCAGTACCGTACACGATCCGGGGACCATGTTAACCCCGATACACTTCTCAGGACTTAGATTGTGATATCACTTAGAGTTCCTTAGTCAAAACTACCATTAGTTTGTTTTCTCGTTTTGCGTAGCACGGTTATTCGTCTTTATGTTTTCAAAAGATGAGTTTGGCCACATACGGCCCGAAAATAGTTGTTGATATTTTAATTAAAGTGGTGAAATTAGAGCTCGGTTAGACACCCCGTTTGGCCGCGGGGCCCGTTTCCGCCTTTAATACACCGGAAACGGTTAAGTCGGGTAAAATTACCCAAATCATCCGAATTATTTTCGGATGATTTATTTTTACTTGATTAACTTAGTTTCATAAAAATCATCCATTTTTAAGGTTTTCAAACACCAGTCAGCTCGCTTAGGCGAACTTCGCCGGTTTACTCGTTTTAAGCTTTAAAAGTTTGTTTTTAAGTTCCATTTAGCACAAATAAATATCCGTTTAGTCTCGGACCTTGAAATTTTGTACAAACCATATATTGACAGTAAGGAATTTTATAAAATTTTTCCAGAATTAATTTTTATATCTAAAATTTATTTAACCATTTTTAAACGTCATTTAAACACCAAATATGTCGAAAATACCAAACGACCTTCGAAAAATCCCAAATTTTTCTGGGATGACCCCTGTCACCCAAATAGTTCCCTGTAATTTTTTCCAGAACCAAAAACTCATTTTTCATGCCATTTTTACCAAAACCGTGCTAAAAATCCCTAGAACTCGTTTTACCGAAAAGCCTACCTAGACTTCTCCAATGAACCTGAAATTTTGTGTGTGACTTTTATATGTTATAAAAAGCTTATCTTAAATTTTCCAGAATTTTTCATGATGTTTAGCTATTTTTCACCATTTTTGGCCAAAACCGAGCATTAAATTCATCAAATATTCATCCTTTATCCAAAAATCACCAAAAATTCACAGATCTCATATTTTCATGTGTAGATCATCTCCGTGAAATTTTGTGACCCAACTCTTGGTCTATCACAATCTGTCCAAATTATCTAAATCATACGAAAACCGAACTATCTTGTGTTTTCTAGCGTTAGATCGCAAAGATCTTGGTTTCTAGCCTTTGCTAGCCACTAGATACAACACTTACAAGCACAACAACACCACACCAAGCAAGTTATACCCACAATCAAGTCATTTCTTTCATGGTTTCGATTAAAACATCAAAACAAAGATTTTGACCGTAAAAATTCGTTTTTGACTCTTTTAACTACTTTCTTGGACCAAGATCCTTTGTATAACTTGTATACATCACTTGATCCTCCAAGAATCGGTTTCATCTCGGGTTTTCACCCATTTTTCATTTGAAACCTCATTTCCTTGTAAAATGAACCAAGAAAAGAAGATAAACAAGATCACAACTCGGTTTTTACCTTGTGTTCTTGCTTAAAAACTTGGGTTTTGGATGGATGTTGAAGAATGTAGAGAGGATTTGGAGAGTTGGATATTAGAAAAAAGAAAATGAAGTGTGTGTGTGGGAGCCTATGGACCGATCGGTCCATTGTAAGGTGGGGGGGGGGGCCCACAACTCCAACCATGGCCACACATTTGGATTGTGTAATCCGAATAATGTTGTGGATAATCTGGTTCAGTTCGTTTTTCGGTTAAACGTTTAATTCCGCTCAAAACGAGGCCAAAACGGTCTTTTTTCGGCTTAAAAATGAAATTTATATAAAACTGATTTAAAAACTTTAAAAACTTAAATCATGACATTTAATGACTTAACACATCGTATTGTCGGTAATTGTGCATCTTTTTCGGCTTGATCGATCGTCTCTTGCTTGGTTTGATGTTAAAGGTTTCGTTTACCGTACCGACGTACTAATAAATCGAAATCCTTTTTCTGTGCTATAATTCACTTATCCCGAAGCTTTAATACTTCGTAAACATCACTAAACATTATATATTTCGTCTATAATGTAATTCCCGATTCGTTCGGGTTTCAATAACCGTTCATCGGTTAATCGTAATTCCGATACGACTAGTTGTACATTTGAGTATAATTCGTACTGTGAATCTTATATACTCGTATAAACACATTATAATTCATATATTCAGTATTAAATAACACGTAAATAGTATATTCCGGCTAGGGTATACCTGAATTTGCCGGAATCGTTACATCCTCAGCCTTTGGTCGGGGTGTGACATATTGGTATTAGAGCCATGACTATAGAATATGTGGTTGGACGTAACGACCTAGTATGGTTATGCTTTAGGGTCCTATACGTGCGCTTATACGTGCTTACTCTATTTGATTGTTCATTTCGCATGTTTATTTATAAACTTATATAATTCACCAAGATCATAAATTTACACATACACACACTTTCATAGTATTCCAAGGTATCCTTACCTTAAAACGCAAAAGTTTGATTTTTATTGTGTTTTATGGATTACAAGCTTAACTTGGATCCCGTTATTTAAAATACTTTAAAGGTTGCATTTATATCGGGTATGTAGCCATCATAGAGAGCGAGACAATACGAAACGACCATTTGACAAAAATATTCCAAGAATCGAAGGTGATTTACTTACCTGGGATGGTTAAATTGTTGTGCTCGTTTTCTAGGCCAACGAACCATGTTATACATGTCAATACTTTAGGTAGTCGAACGCGAGTGTTCCGGTCGTCATCCTAATTTTGGTGTTGAAAACAAGAGAGTCACGGTGGTTCGTGGACAAGTGTTTTTAACATCTTGTTGTATCTCCGTTTTATTATGTGTTACTATCGTTATTTGAGTCAAAAACATGAAAAAGACGCGGTGGCACGTGCACATGTTTAGACTCCAACATGATGTTTTATAAAAAAATTTAGTGTCGGGATATCAAATCAAGGTGGTTTATGTACGATTTTCCGACTCTACAAATCTCAAAATCTCAAATTTTCAAGCTTTAACCTCTCAAAACTCATTTAACACTAACATCTTCTCTCACTAAAACTAGGATTCACAATCAAAAAATTGAAAGTTTTATTTTATTTTTATACACCCTCATATTCATTTCTTTTAACCTCAAACTTATTTCATTTCTTTATAATTTTTTTAGCATTGCCTCCGATAAGTCGGCACCCGCGCAAGAACTCCAACCGACGTATGGCTGCTTTTGTCGTCAAGCAAATGGTCGCGGTGATTCCCGAACTTATAACCCAAATTCAAGCTACCCAACCTCCTCCGCCCGTTGTTGCTCCCATTGAACCCAAACCCGCATCCTATTCGTATAAGCAATTTTACTAGTGCTAACCCAACTGAGTTCCTTGGTACAAACTGTGCGACTACCTTGTTGCAATGGTTCGAATCGAGGGAGAATGTATTTCGACACAACGAGTGCCCCGATGCGAAAAAGACAAATTTCGCTTCAATCATGTTTAAGAAAACCGTTCTTACATGGTGGGGTAGTGTTATGCACCTCCAAGGGTCGGAAACAGCTATGGCGCTACCATAGTCCGATCTCAAGGCACTCATGATGAAGAAATTATGTCCTAAACACGACCTTTAAAAGCTCAAGGAGGAATTTTGGAACCTAAAGCATGAAAGTGGTGATAATTCCACCTATTCACTCCGTTTCCACGAGTTGAGCATCCTCGTCCCTTACTAGGTTACCCCGGCTGAACGTGAACTCGATAAATACATTGGTGGTTTAGCCATGCAAATTCGGGACTCAGTAACGAGTAGCAAACCCGCGAACCTTGAGGACTCCATCACTCTAGCCGGTGCGCTATCGGAAAACCATGAGAAAGCGGGTACCCTAACCCGCACCACAAGCCAAAGTTGACCCACCACCTCAAGCCATCAACTACTCAAACTCCTCCCGCCACAACAATAACAACAACAACAACAACAACAATAACAAAAAGAAACCCAAGACCAATCACCAAACTTTCCCTTACCCAACCCCAACCACAACAACAAACCCAAACTCCTCCACAAACCCGAAGAACCTACACCGGTACTTTCCCACTATGCAATAATTGTCAACTCCACCACCCGTCACACTTGCCTTGTCGCCATTGTACTCTTTGTAACCGTTTTGGTCATCTCAACACCCCAAGCCGATCCTTACACACTTACACAAACAAATCAACCAAGAACCACTCCCCAAAATTCCCAAAACCATTTTGCACCATACCCACAAAACCCTCCTCAACAACCCCGAGCTTGTTTTAACTGTGGCGATCCCAACTATTTCCGCAACAAGTGCCCTCGCCTAGCCTATGCCAACCAAGCCCAAACCATGACCGTACCCTACTATCAAACCCAAGCCTACCACGTCCAAACCTACCAACCCCAACTCAATGCACCACTCATCCAACCCATCCAAGCACCACCTCCTCCTCCCCCTTGATGTGTGTCTAAAGGGTGTTTCTTTCTACGGAACTCACAACTAAGCTTTAAATTTATAAAACGGATTTTCCTAACATAACTACACACAAACGGCAAGTGTACCTATCATATGTACTATAGAACTAAGGAAGTCCGAGTATCGAACACGAGGACACGTGAAAACGTCTATGATCACTAACCCTAGAAAAGACCTTCCTAAAAATAATATTTTTAAAATTGATTTTTAATTATTATACTACTTAACCTAACTTACTTTAACAAAATTAAAAATACTTAACTTAACAAGACTTAACGAAACTTTAAGAATGAGACTTAACTGCAATTGGAGAAAACGTCTACCTAGGTAAGAATCATATTGAAGGTATAACGAGCTAATGGATTGAATAATCTCACGACACCGGTATCTAAGGATGACACAACTAAGGTTCGCTTAAGATAGCTAAATCACCTCTCGGTCTCACTAACATACGCTAACTCACACTTAATTGATTTTATGAACAAACAGGGAAACGAATTGCTAAAGTGTTCTAATGTCGACTCTCCTTACGGACTCACCAACACACGACCCTAATGGAAACGAATACTACGCAACCAAGGATAGAGGAACAATTTGGTTTAACTCAAACTAGATCAACTAATCGCTCACAAACCCAAACCCGACAAGAACCGAACCCGCTCTCGCGCGATCCTAATCCTAACAAGTAAAAGCTATGAGACGACCTTACTTCCTATCACCTCTCGGTCTCTATGAAGGTGCCTAACCCGCTAAAATCAATCAATAACACACTCAAAAAAAACCCTATGCTTGTACACCCCGCAAACAATCTCTAAACACAAAGTAAAAGAGTCAAACAAGCAATAATCAATCAAAACTAATTCAATCAATCAAAGCAAGAGGTATATGAGTATAATTAAGAAAATCACAGCCACTAAACACAACCTAATTAAATATTAAACCAAACTTTCATTAACAATTCAAGTCATGATGATCAAACAATCCATATTACTTACTAAAACCTAACAATATTCATCTAACCTAGGTAGAACTAGCAAGTTTAGCCTAACATGATTTTTGGACAGCAGGTATATCTTATTATAAACACCATATTAATCATCATAAACATCATATTAATCATTTAACAATCTATCAAGATCAATAACAACTCAATCTTCAATTCAATTGCAAAATAACTCATGTTTAAAGATCAAAATCAACAAGTATGAACCTTGAACAAGAAAGTAAAGTTTATTGATTGTTTACTACTAATTGGGGCTGAGTTTATTGATTAATAACAACCCTAGCTGCAGTCCAACGTCTCCCTAAACCTTTTCTTCTTCCTCTAGCCGCCACAAAGCTTCCACACAACTTTTTTCTTTCTTTCTTGGCTGCTGAATTGCGATATGACAGAATGAGGCTTCTGAATTCAGGATTTAGGGCTGGTTAGAGTTTTATTTTTTTAATTAACTTAATATATAATGCATGAAAGGCTTGGATCGGGCCTTGAGTTGTAGTCTTCAAAATTGATAAAAAAGGCACCCAGGGTCTTCAAACTTGAAACTTTTCTCCCTTAAAACTCATAACCTACAATCAATTATCAATCTTTGTAAGATCATGCAAAAACAAGCCATAACTCTTATTTATTATACTATTAAGCACTTAAAATATGGTAAAAAGGTATGGAAAATAAGTGTGTTTTACAACAATCAAACATCCCCACACTAAAGACTTTTACGTCCATGAAAAAGAAATCTACACAGGATCATAACCAAGTGAAAAAACAACAAACTCCCAGATTATTTATTATTATTAAATCACAAGAAACAACTCGACACATTGACCGCGATTGCCGGTATTGTTGTCCACTTAAACCCAGCCACTAACCTATCAAGCCCCCAATTGCATTAAACTTTTTATGTCCGAAAATCAAGGCTACACCTACCCCATCTCAGACAAAGAGAGCTAGAAGACTAGAGTCGAAGCAAACTAGTTCGACAAATCACCATAAGCCAAGGACTCATTGATGGTACTAATTAGATGCACTCGGTGAAATTTGGATGGATGAATGGTCATGTGAAGGTCGTACGAGCTATTCCTAAGTATTATTGGACTTTTTCCTATAAATTCCTAATTTGATATTTATTGACTAAGAACCTTCGAGCCCCAATAGTGTATCCTCAGAGTCACTATCCCCTTGGTAACACGTAAACTCTAAGTCCCGTCTAGTATGTGCATCTTTGGTCTCTTTTACTAACTTTAAAGAATGCTTCTTTGGCATTTTAGACTACATAACTTTCTCACAAGCATTTGCTTTTCAGAACAACTTTTCAGAGTACACATAACTTTCATAACATACTTTTTTTTCATCTTTTTATTTATATCACCCTAAATTATATAACTATTTCTAAGCTCGTAAAAAGATGGACATGTGGTGGTGTGCTGTTTTGAGTGCATTTAATAGTTACCATCTCAAAGTTTTCAGATTATGGTAATCCTCCCTAAGACTCGAAATTCGGTTTCCCCATTTTTCAAATTATTATATATAAAAAAACTGCTAAAGAGGACTATCAAAGCTAGTTGGGCCTACCGACACATCCCAAATCAAATATGCAAACCGTCTCTTTTTTTATTATTATATTCATTATCTCAAAAGTTCTGAGAGTTCGCTAACACAACGGTAATATTATCATTTCCTGCTTAACGTAGAATAAAATCAATTTTCAAGGGACATTTTTTTAAAAAAACTTTTCATTTTTTTTCACATTCAGTCGCCCCAGCCACTTTTAGTTTTCAGGTCAATGGCTATCCCGTATGTCTACAGGTAGATAACAGGACCAAACATATACAAGTATATGTACCTCGAACTTAAGTAGCCGATATAATTTTCAGCGAAAGAACAAAACAATTTTTTTTCTACAACTAAGTAAAATAAATTCTCATCCCCACACTTAGAACGAAATCGTCCTCGATGAGAACAAGAAAAAGAAATAAAATAAAAATAAAACTTAAAATTTTAAAGAATAAAAAAAGAACAGGTTACTCCCCTAGTTTATATGCAGAGTCTTCACCAACTGTGTATCAATAGAACAACCGTATAGCATTTCATTCGCGGCCGCACCCTCAGGAGAACCGGTTCCAAAACGCCATCCAGAGCTAGTATGCGAAAAAGTATAACCTATACTGAGCAAAATCGCTCGCATATAGCGGCGTATAAAACTGCAACACAAGTAAGTAATAAACATATTTTTGTATTTTTATGATTTTTAAATTTTTTTTGGATTTTTATATACTAAATAATACTCCCTAAAATCGGTCGACTCGAATGGAGATTGAGTACGAGTGGCTTTTAGTAAAGAGATATTCTAAACAAAAAATAAAATAAAAGAAACAAAACTCTAAAGCTCGGGCTGCCTCTTGAGAGCGCTTAATTTAACGGGTCCTTAGCCTGACCCCAAATCTCAATTTTAATAAGGTGGCTTCTCCTTTATCCGTTTCCCACTCGACCCGTTTCGTTTTATTCGTTTACTATTAGTTGGGAAAAACTCAACAGAAAAATTTAAAGAGATTTTGAAAAACTGAAACGGGTCGGACCACCAAGACTTATACTTACCCGGACCAAACTTTATACATTTCGTGTAATGAAGGAGGATGTCATCTTTGTTGTGTGTCAACTTTTTATGTTGTTTTGTATGTGTATCCTCACCTTCAAGTTCGTTTGATCCAAGTATACATGTGCCCTCTTCTGTGGTGTCTCTCTGAGAATTAATCTTTCTATTCCTTCAATGTCACCACCCGAGTCAAATTGCATATCATCTACTTCCATAGAGGTACCCTCCACAAGCTCGTCATGAAAACCCTCAATATCCAAGACAACCACATTCGCCTCTTTAATCAGTTCAGACTTCTGATGTTCTCCTTCTAAATCCTGAATCATATCATTCTCACAAGACAAGTATGATGTATCAAGTGGATCGAAATAATCATTATAATTGGAAACACTTGAAGGGTTAGAGATCACATATTCATCATCATATTTAATTGAGCTAGTAAAAGAGTACTTACCTGTTTCATGGCCGGATGGATCCTCACATTCTTCATCCAATGAGGACAAATGCTCCTCCTCTATCACTTCCCCTACTCTTGAATCCTCAATCTCACTTAAGGGTGCGATAAGCATTTGACTCAGAGGTGGAACGTATACCGAGTCATTCACAATAGCATGCAGTACATCGTCCATTATTGCCTCCAATTCTAGGGTGGGCTCTAATATATTTCCCAATGAATCTGTATACCCTAAGAAGTTCCCCATCAGATTGTATGCGAAATGGTATGAAGGTTCTACCCAAAGTGATTCGATGTAAGCCTTTTGTGCCTCAGTTTCTATCCTCCTTCGCTCATATGTATCATGTACCCAGTGATCTCCACCACACACTTCGCACCATGGCGTTCCAACCTGTCGTCCAAACTTATTTCCTGTAAAGAACACTCAAAAGAAAAGGATCACGGGCACCAGATAAAAATAGAATAAAATACTAAAAATAAAATTAAACTAAAACTAAACTAATTAAAATACTAATCTAATCTAAATATACGAAAATACAATAGGTAAATCCCAACTCGGGTCGTTCTCAATACGCCTCAAACCGTGTCCCCTGGGTGTTTCTTTCAACGGAACTCACAACTACGCTTTAAATTTATAAAAAGGATTTTCCTAACAAAACTACACACAACCGGCAAGTGTACCGTCATAAGTACAATAGAAATAAGGAAGTCCGAGTATCGAACACGAGGACACGTGAAAACGTCTATGATCACTAACCCTAGAAAAGACCTTCCAAAGAATAATATTTTTTAAATTGATTTTTAATTATTAAACTACTTAACCTAACTTACTTTAACTAAATTAAAAGACTTAACTTAACAAGACTTAAGGAAACTTTAAGAATGAGACTTAACTGCAATTGGAGAAAACGTCTACCAAGGTAAGAATAATATTGAAGGTCTAACGAGCTAACGGATTAGATAATCTCACGACACCGGTATCTAAGGATGACATAACTAATGTTCGCTAAAGAAAGCTAAATCACCTCTCGGTCTCACTAACAAACCCTAACTCACACTTAATTGATTTTATGAACAAACCGGGAAACGAATTGCTAAAGTGTTCTAATGTCAACTCTCCTCTCGGACTCACCGACACACAAACATAATGGAAACGAATACTACGCAACCAAAGATAGAGGAACAATTTGATTTAACTTAAACTAGATCAACTAATCGCTCACAAACCCAAACCCGGCAAGAACCGAACCCGCTCTCGCGCGATCCTATTCCTAACAAGTAAAAGCTATGAGACGACCTTACTTCCTATCACCTCTCGGTCTCTATGAAGGTGCCTAACCCGCTAAAAAAAATCAATAACACACTCAAAAAAACCCTATGCTTGTACACCCCGCAAACAATCTCTAAACGTAAAGTAAATAGTCACACAAGCAATAATCAATCAAAACTAATTCAATCAATCTAAGCAAGAGGTATATGAGTATAATTAATAAATTCACAGCCTAATTCAATATTAAACCAAAATTTCATTAACAATTCAAGTCATGATGATCAAACAATCCATATTACTTACTAAAACCTAACACCATTCATCTAACCTAGGTAGAACTAACAAGTTTAGCCTAACATGATTTTTGGACAGCAGGTATATCTTATTATAAACACCATATTAATCATCATAAACATCATATTAATCATTCAACAATCTATCAAGATCAATAACAACTCAATATTCAATTCAATTGCAAATCAACTCAAGTTTAAAGATCAAAATCAACAAGTATGAACCTTGAACAAAGTAAAGTTTATAGATTGTTTACTACCAATTGGGGCTGAGTTTATTGATTAATAACAACCCTAGCTGTTGTTCAACGTCTCCCTTAACCTTTTCTTCTTCCTATAGCCGCCACAAAGCTTCCACATAACTTTTTTCTTTCTTTCTTTGCTTCTGAATTGCGATAGGACAGAATGGGGCTGCTGAATTCGGGATTTAGGGATGGTTAGGGTTTTAATTTTTTAATTAACTTAATATATTATGCATGAAAGGCTTGGATCTTGTGGGCTTGGGTCGGGCCTTGAGTTGTAGTCTTCAAAATTGATCAAAAATGCCCCCAGAGTCTTCAAACTTGAATCTTGTCTCCCTTAAAACTCATAACCTACAATCAAATATCAATCTTTGTAAGATCATGCAAAAACAAGCCATAACTCTTATTTATTATACTATTAAGCACTTAAAACATGGTAAAAAGTTACGGAAAGTAAGTGTGTTTTACAACACATCAGTACTCAACCCAATCAACCGAGAACCACTCCCCAAATTCCCTAAACCGTTTTGCACCATACCCACAAAACCCTCCTCAACAACTCCGAGCTTGTTTTAACTGTGGCGATCCCAACTATTTCCGCAAAAATTGCACTCACCTAGCCTATGCCAACCAAGCCCAAACCATGACCGTAACATACTATTAAACCCAAGCCTACCAAGTCCAAACCTAACAACCCCAACTTCCCCAACTCAATGAACCACTCATCCAACCCATCCAAGCACCACCTCCTCCTCCCCTTCAAGTACCTCAAGAAACCCCCGGTAATCAAGGCGTGCTTTTATGATGAATGCTAATCAAGCTCAAGTGGCGAACGATGTTGTGAACGGTATGTTTTTAGTGAACCGACATTTGGCTTCTATTTTATTTGATACAGGTGCCGATAGAAGTTTTATTTCTTTGAAATTTGGGTCTAAACTTTCCGTGTCTCGAACCAAGCTTTCTCAACTGTTTTATGTCGAAGTCGCCAATGGGAATTCCATCACCATAAACTCCTTCATCCGCGATTGTACTCTCATCCTTTCTAATCATAAATTCTTTGTCGATCTCATCCTGATGCAAATGGGAAGTTTCGATGTCATAGTAGGCATGGATTGGTTATCTTTGCACAGTGCCGAAGTTGTTTGTTTCGATAAATTGATTCGCATTCCGCTCATCAACGGTAAAGTTCTTAAGGTCTTCGGCAAAGCTACTTCTAGAAAGCTAAATCTCATGTCGTGCTCTCAATCGCAAAAGTACTTACGCCAAAAGTATGTTCCGTTCTTAACTCTTGCGGTGGTAAAAGACAAAAAGGAAAAGAAAATCCAAGATATTTCTATTGTTCGTGATTTCCTCGACGTCTTTCCTGATGATGTCACAGGTCTTCCACCCGTTTGTCCGGTTGAATTTTGAATCGATCTTGTGCCCGGCATAATGCCCATGGCCAAGGCTCCTTATCGTTTAGGCCCATCAGAAATGCAAGAATTGTCAAACCAACTCGAAGAACTTTCCGATAAAGGTTTCATTCGTCCAAGCTCTTCTCCTTGGGGCGCTCCCGTCCTCTTCGTGAAAAAGAGAGATGGTTCGTTTCGCATGTGCATCGATTATCGAGAACTTAACAAACTCACTATTAAAAATCGTTATCACTTGCCACGAATCGACGATCTTTTCGACCAGTTTCAAGGCGCAACGTGCTTCTTAAAAATCGATCTTCGATCGGGTTATCATCAATTGTGTGTTCGCCAAGAAGACATTTCAAAAACCGTTTTTCGTACTCGAGATGGACATTTCGAATTTTTGGTTATGCCCTTAGGGTTAACCAATTCGCCCGCGGTATTTATGGACCTCATGAACCGCGTTTGCAAACCATAACTTGATAAATTCGTTATTGTCTTTATTGATGACGTTCTCATCTTTTCCAAGACCAAAGTCGAACATGAACATCATTTGCGTTCCATTCTCGAGCTCCTTAGAAACGAACAACTCTACGCCAAATTCTCCAAATGCGAATTTTGGCTGGAGGAAGTTCAATTTTTGGGACATATCGTAAATGACAAAGGTACCCATGTTGATCCCGCTAAAATTGAGGCCGTTAAGGATTGGAAAACTCCAAAGACTCCCACAGAAATTCGATCATTCCTCGCTTTGGCCGGATATTATCGGCGATTCATTCGAAACTTTTCCAAAATCTCTTTACCCCTCACCTCTCTCACTCATAAAGGAAAACCTGTTGGTGCATGATGCCAGTAGTTTATTAATCTCGTGTCTATTATGTCTGTAATCGTTACATTGTTCTTATGTTTTGATGAACGTGTTAGTTTTATTGTTGGGTTAAGCGAACTTGTGGCTCGGTGAAGTTAGGGACAACTTCGCCTAGGGTGTTAGGAGAAGTTGTCGTAGTATTTAACCTAACTTCCACCGTTTACTTTTGGGTGACTTTTGGCAGATCAAGTTTTGTAAGGAATAGCTATACTTGGTTGGTGTTTTGGCTCTTTACATCCAATAGCAAGTAATCATTTGTCCTTACGTGTTTCGTGCTATTTGCATGTCTCTCGTGTAAACACTCGTATTGTATACGTAGGGGATTCCGCACCCTCGTGTTACGAGATACTTCTGTGTAGATCCTGCTGGGAACCTACAATTGGTATCAGAGCATTTGCTCGTGATTGTGTGGTTCGGGATTATCACACGAGCATGAAAATAATTCCGCTTGACTTTTGCGGAATTGTTTCACGTAAAGACACCGTTCTTTGTTCGTCTCTCTACAATCCCCCCAAATCGCTCACCCTGTCACTCTCAAAACCCTTCAAAATCACGGATTCAGTCCAACAATCATCACATATCAACCAGCGAAGTTGCCGTCACCTGTATCTAGGGTTTCGGCGAAGATATATAACTTGGCGAAGATAAGAGACATCGAAGTTGTCTTGGTAAAGATAAGAGACATAAGTTGTATTGGTGAAGATAAGAGACAGCGAAGTGGTTGGCAGCGAATTTATCTTACTCATTTAACTTCGCCATAAGTGAAGTTACTGTGTTGGCGAAGTTATATTAACTTCGCTGTCTACTGTTCACAGAATACATTTTGGTTTGGTTTTAGATCTCGTTTTGGTAAAATATGACTTCGATAAACATCACTGAACTTGTAAAGATGGAAGTTGAAGCTGGCTCAGCTACTAAAGCTCCAAATTTACCTAAAGGCACTGATTTTGTTGCGTGGAAAGACAGATTTGAGCAATATGTGAAGTATCAAGATGCAAAGATGTGGGTATGTATTCAGGATGGATATATTCCACCAAAAACTGAGTTTGAAGGTCGTGAGCAACTAAAGAAGTATAATAAAATGGAGGATGATGAGAATAAAATGTATGAGGCAGAAAGTAAAGCACTTGCTGCAATTACCATGGCCCTGCCTCAGCAAATTCTTCATACTTTCAGAAAGTACAAGTCTGCGAGAGAATTGTGTGAAGCATTAGAGAAACGCTATGAAGGAAACGTTGGAATTCGGAACTCAAAGTCAAAATTGTTGAAAACTCAATTTTCGATGTTCAAGTACTTTAAGAATGAATCACTTGATGACATCATCACAAGATACTATCACCTGATGACAGAATTAAACAACTACTCCATAAAGTACACAGAGGCAAAAATTGTAAAAAAAAACTTCTGCATGCACTTCCACCAAAATGGGAAACATACACAGTCTTATTGACAGAAGATAAAGATTTCGATAATTTTGAGTTGGAAACGGTGGTCAATAAGTTATGAAATTATGAGCTTAATATGATAAGAAAAGAGACTCCTACTGATCAGGTTCAGGATCCGGGAATGTATGGTGCAAAAGGGTCTCCAAACTCAAGCTCTAAATCAGAATCGACTGCTTATTACTCCGGAGGAGAATCAAACTCTACTCAAGATGGCCATGTGGTGATGAATATGGAAGGGGATATATGCTTTGTAGCCGGTGGAAGTAGCTCTTCAAAACCTCAGTCCTCAGTCGATAACTCTTCCACTAGCTCTTCAAGTGTGAATTACTCAAAGATACCTATGAGCGTAAAATATGCAGAACAACAATTTGCTCTTTATGCATCTCTCATAGCCTCTTATGAAAATTACATCAAAGGAAATATAGTTGACGCTGCAACCTTGGATGAGGACTATGATCAGATAGATGCTGATGACATGGAAGAAATGGATCTGCAGTGGCAAACGGCAATGATAGTAAGAAGGGTGAAACGGTTTATGAAGAAGACTGGAAGAAAGTTCACTGGAGAGAGACCGGGATTTGACAAGTCAAAGGTTCGTTGCTACAACTGTCAACAAAATGGACATTTTGCAAGAGAGTGTACAAATGAAAGAGTTGAACGGAGTCAGAACAGGCCTACTCAACAGAATGGGAGTGGAAATGAAATAAAGGCCATGGTGTCTCAACAGAATGGTGGGTATAATTGGAATATACAAGTTGAGGAGGTGATTTAACAAGCGAATCTGGTGAATATCGTGACTGGAAGATGTGACAAAGAACCAGTGGAGGATCAAGCGTGCATGAAAGAAGTGAATGATCAACTCTCAGAGGTATGTTATGAACCTCATTGTGAACAATATGAGAAATTGTCTGAACAATTGAATGCTTTAACTGATAAGTATGTTAGTTTGGATAAAGAATTAAAAACGTTAAAAGAGGAACATCACTATTCTAAAAATAAGGAAAATAGTTACTCGGTAAAAATAAAAGCTAGTGAAAAAGATATAAGAAGCCTTAAGGCCACTTTAGCTGAGAAAATACAAGTCATTGATCTAAGCTATAAAGTTGTGGAAGAAAAGACTAAACTCATAGCTGAAAAAGATAAACAGATAGCTGATTACCAAGTAAAAGTGGTGGAATTAAATAGGAAGCTTGAACAATTTAGGAATTCTTCCGTGATGCTTGATCATGCCCTAAGTGTTCAACGTTCCCCTATCAACAAAGGGGGATGTGGATACAATGAAGTTCCACCACCTTTCAATAATAATTACACTTATAATCCCTGTAATCAGCCATCTGATAGTGTTGAGACTGATCAGACTGTAACGGGTAACATGAAAGTCAAAACGGTACCCGTTAAAGTCAAGAAAAGCAATACTGATGTTAATATAAACGAATCGGTTCAGACAAATTCTCCTGTCACAAGTCAAGGTTCAAATTTTGAAAAGTACGTCGACTTTGTTAAGATAGACGATGAAGTTTTGTTACTCAAACGGGGGAGAATTATACGTTTGGTGAAAAGAAATCTTCCTTAAACCCATTTGTTCCCCCTTATGTGAGACAACCTGTCAGTAACACAGCCTCATCTTTTGCTGCAACTCCCGAAACAGATTTTCGGATGGACACTAATAGTTCGTACAAGAGTTGTTTTAGATGTAAACAGATAGGACACTTCGTCAATAACTGTCCGCTGAAAAGAAGAAATCTAAAAATTTGAGGCCAACCAAAACTGAGAATCAAACGAACTTTAAAACTGGTGCTGGTAAGAATTCTAACACATCCAACTTTAATCGTTGGACAAATTCAAGATTTCAAATAAATCAACCTCGTTTTTTCCTTGTTAATCATTGAACGGGTAACTTCGAATCCATTAATGCTAGAAACTCAAGAATGTTTGGATGGCCTCATAATCAGTTTTCTAGAAATTTTCCATTCAGATCAAATGGAAACTTCCCTCAAAGGATCTTTAGGCAACCAAGGAGATGGATGTCATTTAACAGGCTTGACCAACCCAATACCAACAGGTCTTGGGTCCCCCGCTTTTAATTTGTCTCTTTGATTGTGAAGGAACAGTTGAACAGGACTGTGAACAACATATGGGTTGTCGACAGTGGCTGTTCCTGGCACATGACGGGTAACAAGAAATTGTTACATGATTGGAAAGTTGTACAGGGAGGAAGAGTTAGTTTTGCAGGAGAAGGTGGAGGAAATATTTCTGGAATCGGTACGGTAACTAATGGGAGGATCAAGTTGGAGAAGGTTAATTTCGTGAAAGATTTAAAGCACAATCTTCTGAGTGTCTCTCAGATCTGTGACAAATAATACCCTGTGCACTTTACAAAGGATGAGGCACTCGTGCTTTATCCTGGTTTCAAGATTCCTGAAACCTGGGTTGTGATGAAAGCTCCAAGAGAAAATAATACATATGTAATGGACATGAGGTCCACCGAGATGGCAACGAAAGAATCATGCCTCTTGTCAAAAGCAACAGAGTCTTAGTCGAAATTGTGGCACAGAAGGATGGGTCATATCCATCTACGTAAGATGAACTACATAGTCAAGAATGGGTTGGTTCTTGGGGTTCCATTAAAGAATTTCAATTTTCAAGATCAATGTATGTCATGCAAGAAAGGAAAGCAGCACAAGAAACCACATCACTCCAAACTGATTAACTCAATCGTCACACCTTTGGATTTGCTTCACATGGATCTGTTTGGTTCCATAAATGTTAAAAGCCTGGGTGGAACGTCCTACTGCTTGGTTGTGACTGATGATTACTCTCGTTACTCATGGGTTTACTTTCTGAAAGCTAAAGATGAAACAGTGCAGTTGGTAATTAACTTGATTACCAAAGTGGAAAATATTATTGGGAGAAAGGTCAAGTTCATCAGAAGTGATAACGGCACAGAGTTCAAAAACTATCAAATGGAGATGTTTTGTTTATAGAAAGGGATTGAGCATCAGTTTAGCGCACCATATACTCCGCAACAGAATGGAGTAGCTGAAAGGAAGAATAGAACTCTAATCGAGGGGGTCAGGACCGTGCTGGACGATGCTAAACTTCCCATGGTGTTCTGGGCTGAGGCTGTTGCCACGGCCTGTTATATCCTTAATCGTGTTTTGACTGTTAAAAGATTAAATAAAACTTGTTATGAATTAATGCATGGTCAAAAGCCAAATCTGAAAGGTCTTGAACCTTTTGGGTCCCCATGTTCAATCTTAAAGACTAATTCAAAATTTGGTGAGAAAGCTGACGAAGGTATCCTTGTTGGCTACGTTGTTGGGTCACCCAACAGAAGAGTCATTAATCTATCGAACAATAAGGTTGAGGTGGTATGTAACACTGACATTACAAGTTACAAACCACCAAAGCCTAGCATGGGACTAGATGAGGCTTTTGAGTATGAAAAATTATTTAAGTCTTTTAACCTACCATCTATTGAATCTGCAGATATAGAAGAAAGGATGGCCACATAGATGCTACTTGATGAAGAAGAGGCCATCACGCATCATCCAAAATTTAATGATAAAGAACCTAGTGTGTCTAGTGCAAGTGAAACTCCTTCTGTCTCAAGTGGTGATGAATTTATAAATCTGTTTCACACTGAACACGATTCAGATGGCCTCACTCCCAATCTAGGTGAAGACTTTGAAGTTGCTCCTGTCCAGACCACCATAATCCACAAGAATCATCCATTGGAAAATGTGATCGGTAATCCTTCTGATGGAGTCAGAACTAGAAGGAGCTTGGAAGAAAATACGTGTGTGTATGCAAGCATTAAAGACACTGGTATTATGAATGAATGCTTGTATACCTGATTTATCAGTCAGATTGAACCAAAGAACTATCAGATGGCTTTGAAAGATAGCTCGTGGGTCGAAGCCATGCAGGAAGAATTGGCTCAGTTTAACAAGATGGAAGTTTGGCAGTTAGTTGAAAAGCCACGAGATGTGCATGTTATCGGTACGAAGTGGGTTTTCAAATGCAAGAGAGATGAGAAAGGGGTAATCGTCCGTAACAAGGCAAGATTAGTAGTCAAAGGTTTTAACCAACAAGAAGGGATCGACTACAATGAAGTGTTTGCTCCTGTAGCAAGACTGGAGGCAATTTGACTTTTCTTGGCCTTTGCTGCACACAAAGATATGAAAGTGTTTCAGCTTGATGTCAAGAGTGCCTTTCTAAATGGCAAGGTCGATGAGGTGTTTTATGTCGAGCAACCTCCGGGCTTTCCTGATCCAGAATTTCCTGATCATGTGTACAAGCTCAGTAAAGCATTATATGGCCTACATCAGGCTCTTCGAGCTTGTTACGCAACTTTATCTGATTATTTGCTGGAAAATGGGTTTGTGAGAGGAAAGATCGACAGTACATTGTTTGTGAAGTGGAATGGGAAAGATTTTCTTCTAGTTCAGGTCTACGTGGACAATATCATCTTCGGAGCCTCAAAGATTTCTATGTGTCAGGAGTTTGTAGGAATATCAGAAGAAGGATGGCTTGTTCATTCAACAAACTAAATATGTTCACGATGTGCTTAAACGTTTTAAGATGGAAGAAAGCACCCCGTTTGACACTCCGATTTGTGTCAACCATAAACTAGGTGCTGACTCCGACAGTGATGAAGATGTGGATCCTACTCAGTATCGGGCTATAATAGGTTCTTTGATGTACTTAACTGCTTCCAGACCTGACATTATGTTTGCAGTTTGTCTTTGTGCTCGTTTTCAGGCTAACCCAAAGGAATCGCACATGAAGGGAGTGAAGAGGATTTCGCGGTATCTTAAAAGAAAGCCTAAGTTGGGTCTCTGGTATCCAAAAGGATGAGAACTGGATCTGGTAGCATACACTGACTCTGACTATGGAGGATGCAATCAGAACAGGAAGACAACAACTGGTGGCTGTCAGTTTCTCGGAGGAAGATTGGTGTCTTGGCAGTGCAAGAAGCAGACCTCTGTGGCCATATCAACCTATGAAGCAGAATACATGGCAGCATCAAACTGTCACTCCCAGGTTTTATGGATACAACAACAAATGCGTGATTATGGTCTGAATTTCACTCAAACTCCTATTTGCATTGATAACACTGCTGCTATCTCAGTAACTAACAATCTCGTTAAACATAGTAAAACAAAACATATTGACATTCGTCATCATTTCATACAGGATTGTGCTGAGAAGAAATTAATCTTGCTTGAAAAGGTTGATTCCATGGATAACTTTGCCGATCTTTTTACAAAAGCTTTTGGCCGGTCCCGTTTTCAAAACCTTATTGAGCTTAATGGGATGATCAATCCCGAGTAACCGTGTTCTTTTTGTCCTTAAAAAATTACTATCGCTGAGAATTATGTCGGTAGCTTAAGTTTAAAGGACATATTCTTGAATATGTTTGGTCCTTGCATCTACTTGTAGACTCAAAGGATAGCCATTAACCTAATATCTGAAGGCAACTGGGGCGATTTATGATGAGTTTTTATTCCTTCGCTGAAAATTATGTCGGTTATACTCAGTCGGAGGGACACATATTCATATGTGGTTGGTCCTGCTAATCCACTGGATTTTTAGGATAGTCATTTACCCAAAGACTTAGAAATGATCGGGGCGTCTGAATATAAAACCTTTTTTGGGAAATGATATACTTTTTCCGTCTATAGCTTCTCACGAAGCTTCAAAAATGGTGTTAAATTGAAAATTGATCCAACCTTTGGAAATTGATAGATGAACTGATTTTGTGTGCCTAACGGATGAAGTTATTAGGTTTAAAAGACTTAAAACAGTCATTGTATTGTACGGTATCTTTCCATGGTGCGTAAAAGTAGAAGTGATAAAAATTAAACTTACTCGATTTACTGTGGAGAGTCATTTTGAAATGTGCATGTCTCCACATATATCTCTCCGAATGATAGGCAGTATTTTGTGTTTTATGAAGAACAAAACAATTCGATGTAAAGTATCATTGGATTAAAGTACATATATGTAGCTTGTAGTTTGCATATTCTTTTCGCATGATAAATTTTTTTAAAAGCCAATATTATAAAACCAAAAAAGGGGACATTTAACAAGACACAAGAAGCCCAAACATACAAGGTAAAGGAAATTAAACAACAAAAGTTCTTAATACAAGAAACATATTATAAAGGAAAATAGATAAAAGGTGGAGAGTCATTTTGAAATGTGCATGTCTCCACATATATCTCTCTGAATGATAGGCAGAAAAGTGATTACCCAGTCATACACGAGCCCGTGAGTGTCTTGATCCCCGCGAATATTGTGTTATCTTTCTGCAGTGATCCAGATTCGGGACTTGCAGGTGTTCGTTATGGTTCTACAAAAAAAAAAGGTTATTATGTCTTATTGCCTTTGAAATTCATCAAGTCAAAAACAACATGGATGAGGCACCAACTGAGTCTTGTGACAGCTAAGTGGAAGGATTGTAAAGCCGACTCAAATGTACATTGTTTGATCAGACACTACGGGTCGAAGTCAAATCGGGGTGATCTGAGGAAAGCCAAATACGCCTTGAGAATAGATAGGAGGCATTGCAATTCCTTAAGTGATGTCCATCTAAATTTTGAGCCTAATTGAACCTAATCCTTATCACAGAAGCAATGAAAACCATGCTAAGTTTTATTCCTGCCTTCAACCTGTTTCTCTATGTCACAATAATGTTGAACATGAATCCTAGTGACAGCCTCTTAATCAGTATGATTCTTGTTCGGATCTTTTCTTAAACATGCAGGTTATTCTGAAAGACTGAAATTTGATCCCGTATTTTTATATTACTTTTGTTTTGTATTACTTTATTTGCTTGTTTTAATTGTGTTTAAAATAAAATCTTGGGTTACTCGTTCTGATTTTCTTTTCTTTCAAAATTGTTCAAAATCTGACTTCGTTGTGGCGAAGTTATCAAATCGACGAAGTTAATATGGGTTTTTTCGAAAAGTATAAGAGGGGGACAATGGTCAACAGTGGTCAAAACTCCCACTCTAAACCCTCGGCGAACTTACTCCTCTGATTCAACACTTTAATAATCTGCCTTTTTTTATCTGATAATAAGGTTCGTTGACATCTATTGATTCATAATTTACCAGTTGCGTTTGTTAATCAGTTCCGTAATGTCCAATTTTGATCGGTTTTCTTGAATAACCCTAAAAACATTAATATTCATTGGTTTTGGACTATTTTGGTGATATCTGGACTTCCTTAGCCTTAATCGAACATCCCCATACCTGTTTTCAGTCTCTGTTTGTTAGTATTTACAACTGAAAAGGATCTGGTGTTTGGCTCTGTTTATGCAGCGAAGATGTAAGAAGGCGAAGTTTCCTTATAGCGAAGTTATTTCTAACTTCGCTCACTCAATAACTTCACTGCTTTAAACCTTTTGGTAACCACTTCGCCGAAACACTAACTTCGCTACTTACTTGCTAAGCGAAGTTACAAACTATGTAAACATATGTCTAACTTAGCTCGTTTGTTTTGCAGATATGGCTGCTGTGGCAGGTGCTGGTGGCACTGGTGGTGATGAAGGAGACGGTGATAAGAGACAGTTCTTTCCGGGTCACAACATGTACGTTACTTTGGATTCGGATAGTCGTGGAACTGAGGGTTTTAATGAGATCATCTCGTTTCTCATACGTTCATGTATCTTTCATGCTATCACCACTACTCTGCCGATATCTCTACCAAATATTGAAGACTTTTGGAGAACAGTTGATTATGACTGTCGTGTTGAACCTCCAGTTATGCGTGCTACAGTCAATAAACAAGTGGTACAGTTCTCAGCTAATCAGATTAGGGAAGCTCTACAGTTCGGGGTTGAAACCACTCAGGATCCTACTGAGTGTCCAGCTACTTTCAGAAACGGGGATTTTCTTCGTATGGGGTACTCAGGTTCATTGGAAGACTCACAACGCAGAAAGGGTTTTCTGTTAGACCAGTGGCGTTTCTTGATGCATATGTTGATTGTGTGCATATCTGGTCGTAAGGCTGGATCCGATGGTATGGGTGCAACAATGCAGTCTGCTATGACCGCGTTGACATATAATAAACCGTATAGCTTCAGTCAAATGGTGTTCTATGAGATTGATCTTCAGAGGTGAGCTGTGACGCGGGAACGTTTCTTAATGTATCTCAGATTCCTGCAGATGATTCTTAATCATGTCGCTCCTAATCTACCACAGCGTCGCCCTATCTCTTATGTGGAAAGTGTAAGCAAGAGAATTTTTGCACAGTGTAAGACATCTAGTGCACGAAGTAAGGCTGAACTTCGTCCGAGGCACACTACTTTATTTGGGTATCTTGTGAACCCTGCTTATGTTGCTCCACCGGATGATGGTTTTAATGATCCGGCTCCGCCAGAAGTCGATATTCCTCAACCACCTCCTGTGATTCAACCACCACAGGTGGTTCAAGAAGTTCCTATTGTTGACCCAGTTGCAGCTCCCGCCGAATAGGTTGATCTTGAGGTTTCCTTTGGAGGGCAAGGTTTCTTTGATATGGATACGGTTGATCCTCCTGAAATTCAAGCCTCAGTAGTTGATGTTCTGGTGTGCATGCTTCTCTGTTTGATACATCTGTTGGGTTATCTGTCTATGTTTCACCTACGGTTACTACATCATCTACATCTGATATTCCAGTAAGCTAGGGCATTCCACCGCCATATGCTTAGGATACTTCTCACATGTCTTTTGATTTTGACACTACCTTGTTGGATTCTAAGAGGATTGAAGCTCTTGAAAGGGTTGTTGCTGAGCAATCAAAGGTGAATGTTGTTCAAACTCAGGCTATCCAACGTCTGGTGGCTGAGAATCAACTTCAGACCGCACTTCTTGTTGAGCATGGTAGCTTTTTGATGCTTTGAAACAATTCTTAGCATCTCAGGGGGAGTCTAGTTGAAAATGTAATGAGTTGAGAACAAAGAGGAGACTGGACATAGACGATGATCCCAATGCATTGAAAGATGCAGGTGGTGAGCTGCCAAGAACTGTATAAACTCTTGGGGCTTCCACATCTCAGGGGGAGGGCTACTGCCCCATCGAGTAGTGCAGGTTGTGAGACTTTTGTGGTAGACGATGAGGACGATGTGGGTGAACATGTGTTATATGTTAGTGAAATTGAAAAACTTGGTGAACAGATTGAGATTGACAGTGGTTTAGAGGAAGGTGAGATACCTGATGATAGTGTTGAATATGATATTCCTAGTGATGGTCAAGAACGTTTGGGTCAAGATAATAATGTGACGGGTGATTCTCAGTGGGAGGAACAGCCAAGGTGGAAAGAAGGATGTGCTCAGTAGTTTATCAAGACAAAGAAGCTAGTGATACCTACGAGGTTCAAGAAGAGTTATAATATCAAAGGTTACGTTGAATCAAAGAAGGGTATTATTTGTTGGAGTTATGATAATCTACTCAAGTTGTTTGTGATCAAGAGGTATGATGGGATTCAGTACTTTGCTAAGGGGTTGAGATCGTTCAATACGTTGCCTGAGTGTGAGGTGAATGATTTGGGTCGTTTAAGGTTGATTAATAGAAGTGGGGATAATTTTACTAGTTGGGTTGGTAAAATAGTGTGGAAAGAAGTTGTTAAAGAGAAAAAATTTGAGTTGTTGAAGCCTCAAAAGAGGAAGTTGATTGAAGATACAGAACGGGAAATGCGGGCTGATGGCAAGCCCTGGATGGTGATCAAGTACAAACCGATTCGATGTTTGAAAGAGGTTCCAATGAAGATCATGCCTCAAGATGTGTTGAAGGATCTTAAATGGTGGTATGATGATTGCCAGACTGCTGAAGCCGTGATGGAAGATCAAGTTGAACAGGAGATCTTGAGAGTGTATGATCCTATGCACTTGGTTAACTTGTCTCAAGCTGATTTGCAGGTACTCAATGATAAGAAGATCTTTTATATCCCTGCTTGGAAAGACGTAGCGAAGAAATACCAAAGGGTGGTCTCAGTTTGTGTGAGACAGGATGTTCATGCTTGAAGACAGAAGATACGGGCTTTTTGGATTACAAGACACGGCGAAGGTGTAAGAGAAATGAAGCTACTGCCAAGGGGGAGTCTGTTGGTGCATGATGCCAGTAGTTCATTTATCTCGTGTCTATTGTGTCTGTAATCGTTACATTGTTCTTATGTTTTGATGAACGTGTTAGTTTTATTGTTGGGTTTAGCGAAATTGTGGCTCGGCGAAGTTAGGGACAACTTCGCCTAGGGTGTTAGGCGAAGTTGTCGTAGTATTTAACCTAACTTGCACCGTTTACATTTGGGTGACTTTTGGCATATCAAGTTTTGTAAGGAATAGCTATACTTGTTTGGTGTTTTGGCTCTTTACATCCAATAGCAAGTAATCATTAGTCCTTACGTGTTTCATGCTATTTACGTGTCTCTCGTGTAAACACTCGTATCGTATACGTAGGGGATTCCGCACCCTCGTGTTACGAGATACTCCTGTGTAGATCCGGCTGGGAACCTACAAAACCATTCGATTGGAGATCAAAACAAGAAGAAGCCATTCAAACTCTCAAGGACATGCTTTGCAATGCTCCCGCTCTAACCCTTCCCGATGGAAACAACGATTTTGTTGTATTTTTCGATGCATCTCATCAAGGTCTTGGTTGTGTTCTCATGCAATGAGGTCAAGTCATTGCTTACGCATCAAGACAACTTAAGGTCAACGAGAAGAATTATACGACTCACGATCTCGAACTTGGTGCCGTCGTTTTCTCTCTCAAAATCTGGAGACATTGCCTTTACGGTACAAAATGTGTTGTGTTTACCGAGCACAAAAGCCTTCAACATATTTTTGACCAAAAAGATATCAACATGAGACAACGACGATGGGCCGAATTACTTAGTGATTACGCGTGCGAGATTCGCTACCATCCCGGTAAAGCGAATGTTTTCGCCGATGCCCTAAGTCGAAAGGTTAATGTTAAATCCGTTTTGCTTCTAAGCGTTGTTGTTCGAACAGATCTTCAAACTCGTATATTTCAAGCTTAGGATGTACCTTCGTTAAAGAAGGTAACATGTACAAAGAAATGTCATGTGGTGCCGAACTTCAACTTGAAACCCAACCCGATGGTCTTTTGTATTTTCTCAACCATTTGTGGGTTCCCGATCTCGATGCCCTTCGTACTTGCAAACTCGACAAAGCTCACAATTCACGGTATTCTGTTCATCCCGGTGTGGATAAGATGTATTTCGATCTTCGTGCTACCTTTTGGTGGCCGGGTATGAAAAAGGACGTGGTGTTGTTTGTATCTAAATGTCTTCCTTTCTAGAAAGTCAAAGCTAAACATCAAAGACCTTTTTGTCTACTCGAGCAACCACCTATTCCCATTTGGAAATGGGAAGACATTGCTATGGACTTTATCACTAAACTACCCAACACCCAAAAAGGAAACGATAGTATTTGGGTGATCATTGATCGTTTAACCAAGTCTGTTTATTTCATTCTGATCTGCGAGAAGTATTCTGTCGAGCAGCTTGCTCAAATCTATGTTCTGGAAATTGTGTGCCGACACGGTTTGCCTTTGTCTATCATCTCCGATCGCAATGCTTGTTTTACCTCTCATTTTGGTTATCTCTTCAAGAAACCTTGGGAACACGTCTCGATCTTAGCACCGCTTATCATCTTCAAACGGACGGACAATCCGAACATACGATTCAAACACTCGAGGATATGCTAAGAGCGTGTGTTCTTGATTTCGGTGGGAATTGGGATTCTCACATCCCTTTTATCGAGTTTTCTTATAATAACAGTTATCATTCTAGCATCGAGATGGTTCCTTTCGAAGCTCTTTACTGTCGTAAATGTCGTTCTCCGATTAATTGGAACAAAATCGGTGAAGCTTAAATCACGGGACCTGAAATGGTCCAAGAAGCCACTGATGTTATCGATCAAATCTGTAAGAACCTCCTAGCCGCTAGAAGTCGTCAAAAGAGTTACCCTGACAAACGGCGAAAACCGATCGAATTCAATGTTGACGATCTTATCCTTTTAAAAGTATCTCCTTGGAAGGAGGTAGTCCGTTTTGAAAAGCAGGGAAAACTAGCTCCTCGTTTCGTAGGACCTTTAAGATCCTCGAAAGGGTTGGGAAAGTAGCTTATCGACTCGAAATACCGGCGGATCTTACCGGTGTTCATCCGACTTTTCATGTTTCAAACCTTAGAAAGTGCTTAGCCAATATACCTGATGTAGATGTCGTGCTCTAATCAAAAAAAAGTATTTATGGTGCTTAAATACCTATACCTAGTACGGGTGAGTAAGGTCGTCTCCACAAGGAATCAGTGGAAAGTGCAAGTAAAGTTCATAATTATTAATTAATTAACTAAGGTGGACAGACGATGTCAAGCGATTTATAAAAGATGATTTAATAAAAAAAACACACGGTTACTTGGAAAAGTTTGTAAACAATGATGTAAAAATAACCAAACTCCAGGGTTCGGGTTTTGAAACAAGTTAAGGAATTAATAAACTTCTTTGGACAGTTTCTTGTTAAAAATATGTAAATCAAAAGACTTAACTATTGGCTATGTTGATCGCCAGAACTGAATCCGTACAATTGACACGGCTTAAAGAAAATCTAATTGATAGTTGGTTTTACTTGTTGAAACACAAAATCAATAATATGGTTAATGATAAACGGGTCAATGACGAAAGAACTTAATCCTAATTGTTGATGACCACAAATCAATTAACTGACACAAGATTAAGTAATCAATTAATAAAAACCGTTTAAGCACAAAAGAAAACACAAAGAATTGATAATCGAATGATTAATCAATTACAAATCCAAAGTTCAATAAGGGGATATGTAAACTCACCTTAGAGTGTGAAATTAATGAGAATGAGATGGCGATAAAAGTAAATTTAAGATAAAAGCGGCGAGCTCCTCGGGTTACGTCAACAAAAGTTCCTAGTTGATATTAATATTAAATAAATAAGATTAGTGAAATAACAACAAGGCGTGTGACGGATTTGGGAATTGATATGGTTTAAGTACATTCTTTGATAAAAACAAAAGTTGTTAGTAGTTAGTTATCATAAATTTGTAAATAATATAAATTAGAGGGTATAAGTAACCAATAAAATAAATTTGACATAACGATTACAAATCGGTTTAAAAGGATTTTGGAGTCATTTAGGGTTTAAACTATTACTATTAATGCTATTATTATTATTATTATTAAATCTTACGTTGGGTCACAAATAAGAATAACATTATATAATCGGATTTTATATACATATGAGAAAAAAATAATCATACGAGATATAGTTTAGTTCGTTAAGCGAGAATAGTAAAAGATTTTATTATTGTAATAGATTTATATATAAAAGGAGGTTTATAAAATGTTATGACTTGTAATTACATAAAACAAATGACAATAAACAAGATCCAGTTTATTAGAACAAGTTGAACTAATGATGTATATGTATAATAGTAACCAAAACTTGTAAAAAATGATTTTTAAAGAAATAAAAACCAAAAACCGGGCCTGGGGGATTCGAACCCGCGCCAGGCCGGTTTGATATTGAACACGTGTAAGGCCCCGAACCCGGTAGCCCTACTTTAGCGTCGGATTTACTCATAAACACCGTTCTTACAATCAGAGTTAATTAAAACTTTCGCGGAAACGACAAATTAATCATTCATTATAAAACATTTGATCTTTTCTTTGATACCATAACATAAAACAACTTATTTAAAACATCATTTCTTTCATCTTCAGATGTCAGCCATTCAATCCATGCCATGTGCCGTCCTCATGCTAGCTCTTTCATCTACTCACCTGCGTGCATACTAAAAGTCAGCTACGCTGAGTGAGTTCTAATTAATCAAGCAACTTATCATACAACCACTACATACATCATATACGTATCCGAAGACACATAATCCACTGTCTAACCTGCTACTGCTTAACCACTTAATTACCCCTACAGCTTAGCCTCTTAATTACCCCTACAGCATAGCCACTTATGCCACTTTATGCCACTTTAATAACGAATAACATTATGCCACTTTGCCACTTTAATAATGAAGTCACGCATAGGCTTACTCTACCACGTACTATCGTCATGCCACTAACACTCTTACTAGACCCTTGCCACTTCTATCACACCCTACTTCTACTTGTCTACAACACACTTTATATCATCACGTCATTCATATAATAATCAAGTTACATCACAACATTTATATACACACTAATAACCACTTGGGGATCATTCCCGAATGACGGTACGCGCAATATCTGAAGATCGTTCACACATCGACTAACCTTCCCTGTCTACGCGTGCAATATCCGAAGATCGTTCACGCACCAACAGACTTCCATTCATAACATACATAAATATATCACATCAAACATTTTAGAATACACTTACCACTTAAAGTAAGTTTATTCACACTTCACATCGAGTATGCACACAGCCCTGAAAACATAACAAGGAATGGGGCTAGAAACTCACCTGAATGCGATTACTTCTTCAGCTAATGGTTATCCCTTCTTGAGCTGTACGCGTCTACTGTTTAATAATTGAATATCAAATACTACTCTAGCCACTCTCATTGCTACTTAATTAGTCTTATGCGTCTAAGCAGGTTTTACTTCATTGAATCAATACCCGGTTAGTTAATCGTTACTCGTTAACTTTATAGGTATCTTTCATAAATTATCAAAGTCCAAGGGCCGTTATGTAATTATATCCTTCTTTTTTAAGTCCAGGGACCATTCTGTAATTTTGCCAAAGTCCACTTTGTTATCTGGTTCGTTAACGAAGGAGGTTACTTCGTTATTCCTTAACGAATTAGCCTTTATGACGAATTTGTCATCATAACGAACTGAACCTCTAACGAACTGGACCCTTAACGAACCGGACCCTTAACGAACTGAACCCTTAACGAACTGGGGGTTAATTCGTCAGTTATCCCTTAACGAACTACTTTAACGAATTGGAGCTAGTTCGTCATTTATTCTTAATGAATGACTTAACAAACTGCTTCTAGTTCGTTACTTCCTCTTAACGAAATGGATTAACGAATTGACTTCTAGTTCGTTAAGTCACCGCTAACGACTAGGGTTAGGTCAGAATGTCAGAGAACATTCTCTGACATCCTTACCTCGTACACCCAACTCTAGCGCCTCCTTCGCCGGAAAACCGGGATATCGCCGGAAAAACGATATTTCAGTCGTTTCACCACCGTTTTCACCGTTTTTCGTCCTGTTCGATCCAGATCTGAGCTAGGGTGACCCCTAAGCTCATCTTAGGTTCGTTTTATACCCGATTCCACCCGGATCTCGTGACTCTAATGGTTTAACGGTGTCGGCTCGTAGTTTCGTGACTAAATCTAACGAATTTGAGTATCAACAACATCATAATATCATTACATCGGGTCGGGATCGATTATTATTCTTGGTTTCGGCTTAGAAAGAGAAAGAGTAGGATGAGAGAAATCTAAGTGTGTGTTTTTGTGGTGTATGGAATATGTGTAAATGAATGATAAATGGGTAATTAAGACTTATATAATTATGGATCATGGGCTTAAGCACATGGTCTCTTCCTTCTTTCCCAAGTTCATAACCCATATCCATTATCCAACACTAGCCCGGCCCATACTAACTCCTACTTATTTAATTATTTGCCGCTAACCCGAGTAAACTTCCTCTCTGACAATAAATAATATAATTAATATTATTTTAGAAATTTTGGGATGTTACAACACGGATGCACCAACCAACTGGGCTGGTGTCTAACTCGTGTAGGGGAACAAGAATGATAATACATAACCTGTATCAAGATAAACCCCAATACACTAACAAACCCTAGAATTTCGAATCGGGTTTAATGCCTATAGTTAATTAAAATTGATTTAGGGTTTACGATTATTAGTTATAAACGAACCAAAAACATGTTCCAATTACCAATTTGGATGCCGGATTAAGAGAGAACGAAATCAAGGGTTCGCGGCTTCAACTTGAACTCGATTTGGATCTTGACGGCTTCGATTAGTAATATTGTGTTATGGTTTAGTGTCTTCGTGGTGCAGAGATGGTGTGGAGTAATCTAATTGCATTATGGCTGAGTATATATAGTGTTTTAGTGTTGGTTTGATCCGCGATTCGTTAAGGAAGTGATTAGTGTTTGTTAGCTGTCAAAATCCTTGATAAAACGACGATTAAACGCGTGATTGATTAGTAACCATCTATGTGATATCAATTGCATGAAAATCGACCCTAATCTCGGGTCAATGAATCAATGGGGGGGGCTGCTGCCGAAGGGAAGGAGGTAGGGGAAAAGAGAAAGAAATAAAAAAAAAGATAAATAATATTTATAGTTTGCATATTGGTCCTTGATGTTTGAGTGTGGAGACAGAAGTGGTAAAAAACTGTTATGGGTGGTTTTGGTACTAGTCAAACAGTTATAAAGATTTAATTAATAAACAAAATCAAAATCGAGTGTCTGGTAATAATTAATTATCAAAATGATTAATAAATTAATGATGAACAACGATAGTCCGGGTAATAATAAAAATATAAAATAAGTGGGTCGGGTTTTTAGGTTTTAAATTTGACGAATGTTACAATTCTCCTTAGAGCATTCTCATCATATCTTCAAAATTATGTGAGGGGAGTTTGCAAATTATAGGGTGGGGTTGTGAGTATAAATTATAGAGTAGAGAGCGGAAATGTAGTGATTTTTTTTTGTAAATTTGGAGGAAGATTGTTTGCCCCTATTGTTTTTTAATATTTGTTGAATTGGTTGTGAGTAGAGAATAGATAAACTGTAATAATAAAAGTATAAAAATGTATTATTTAATTAAATAGAAAAGAGAAATATAATGTTTTTTGGAGCTTTTTTTACCAAAATGTTGTTATGGGAAAAAGTATTTACCAAAATGAGGATTTTGAAAAGTATTTAGACCATCTGTACTTGTGCGTTATGGGCCATAACGCCGAGGGCACACCCCACCCCATCCCTCGACGTTTTGGCTTTTTTTTCAAGCGTTTTCTACATAACGCAGGTTTGGCACGAAAACTAAAAAAAAAACAAATTCAACCCTCCCCAACGGTCATATGACCGTTTAAAAAAAATATTTTATATACATTAACTAACTTCATCCCCAATCAAAACTCACTAAATTTAAAATCTTTCTTTTTGCTCTATATTTCTTCACACCAACTTCCCTATAAATGGATTCTCCTACTTCTATATATAATCAGTTTTTCGGGCCCAACCAACAAGCCAAAGACGACGCGGAGGAAGAGGCGGTTACGAGTGCGATTGTGCTCGTGACAACCTATATGAATTATGTTAGCTCTCCTCCACCCCCCCCCCCCCCCCGGTTTCAAAATGAGCATATATCTAACGAGATCGTATCGAAGCCAAAAACCGGTTGATGGCGGATTACTTCGGCGACTCGCCGAGATACAAGAAGCCGAAGACCTTTAGGCGTCGCTTCGGATGTCTAAAAATTTATTTATGCGCATCACCAATGATTTGGATCATGAGCTTGATTACTTTAAGCAAAAGCCGGACGGTCGAGGGACACTAGGATTCACGACTATTTAGAAGGTTACGTCAGTCGTACGCGTGCTCGACTACGGAAACACGGCCGACATCAATGACGAGTATTTAAAGATGGTCGATAAAACAATTCAGGGTACCTTGGAGTATTTTTGTTACAGTACGTTTCATTTTTTTTAAATTATTATATCACTTATTTACTTTAATCAATTATTCTATAAAGGTTGTGTAAAATATAGGAATGTTGAAACTATAAGGACCACATTATCTGAGAGAGTCCAACTGGAACGATCTACAACGTCTTTACGAGGCCCATGCAAGGGTGCATGGTTTACCCGGCATGATAGGGAGTGTAGATTGCATGCATTGGGAATGGGCTAATTGTCCAACTGCATGGCGAGGTCAATACACACGAGATGACCAAAAGGTCCCAACGGTCAACGTTCAAGCGATTGCTTCATACGACCTTTGGATTTGGTCGGCATTCTTTGGTGTTCCCGGTTCCAACAATGACATAACGGTCTTAGAATAGTCGCCTGTGATGGAGAGTTACGTATACGGGACCGTTCTCGTCGCTTCGTTTTGGGCTAACGATAACTTTTATCATCGTGGATACTATCTGGGTGATGGAATATATCCAGAGTATGTGATTATCGTGAAAACATTCAGAGACCTGTTGGGTGAAAAAAGACAGTATTTTAAGAAAGTACAAGAGTGCGAGAAAGATATCGAGAGGTGTTTTGGGGTTCTTCAACAACGCTAGCATTTTGTTAAAAATCCTTGTCGTCTATGGTCTTTAGAAAGAATGAAATGTGCTATGTATGCGTGTATCGTAATGCATAACATGATCATCGAATACGAGGGAAGAGAAATATGTCCAACATTCATACCGGACTCGGATCCACCACGAAATCCAGCAGCTATGGAGCAAAGACTCGAAAACTCGTATTTCGTGCGGTCAAGAGAGATACATAACGCACTAAAGGGGGATTTGGTCCAACATCTTTGGATGAATCGGCGTTTTCCAGGTGAAAATGAGAATCAAAAGAGGGCAACAATGAAGACGATAATGAAGACGACGACGAGGGTGAAGATGATGAAGACGACGAAGGTGAAGACGATAGAGACGAGTAGTTTTTTTTATTTTAATGTAATATTTATTCAATAAAATATTATTGTTATTTGATTATTCTTAATAAAAAATTTTTAAAAAAAACAAAAAAAATGTAAAAGTGACTAGGCGCCACTTGCGCATAACACTCAGGGGTGGAAAGCTAGAGTTCTTTTTTTTTTTACCAAAAGGGGGTTTGGGTGAAAAGTATCTACCTATATTATAAAAAAGTGGATTTTCACAAATTTTTCTTTTATATTTAACCAAATGTCTTCAAAGTGCCACATGGCATTTTCTAATTTTTTATTTCATTAATTTTATTTTTTTTAAATATTTACATCTTTACATATATAATAAAAGAGTGAATTTTCACTAATTTCTCTTTTATATTTAACCAAATGACTTCAAAGTATCACATGACATTTTCTAATTTTTTTATTTTATTAATTTTATTTATTTTCAAAATCTCTACCTATATAATAAAATGGTAGACTTCCATCAATTTCTCTTTTATATTTAACTAAATGTCTTCAAAGTGTCACATGACATTTTCTAATTTTTTATTTCATTAATTTTTTTTTTTTTTTAAATCTCTACCTATAGAATAAAAGTGTGGATTTTCATCATTTTTTCTTTTATATTTAACCAAATGTCTTCAAAGTGCCACATGACATTTTCTAACTTTTTATTTCATTAATTTTATTTCTTTTAAAAATCTAAGGATTTGAATCATACATTAATATTTGTTTCTTAAGAAAAATTAAAATTTAGTTTTTTCTAATTTTTTTATTCCATTAATTTTGGTTCATGTCAAAATGGGTCGTTTTAAAAAAACATCTATTTGGTTCGGGTCAATATGGTTTCTTAGAAAAATGAGTTCCGGTTAAAATAAGTTTGGTTCAAAACAAGTCATTTTAATAAAATACATCAATTTGTTTAGGCTTAACTTTTGTGTTGACCGACCATTTAAAAATGGAATCTTGCTACTAATTTTATAAATATATTAATCTAGCCAAATATTGGATGAGTTTTTAAATCATGGCATTTTCTAATTTTTTATTTCATTAATTTTGGTTCATGTCAAAATGGGTCGTTTTAAAAAACATCTATTTGGTCCGGGTCAATATGGTTTCTTAGAAAAATGAGTTCGGTTCAAAACAAGTTATTTTAATTAAATACATCATTTTGTTTAGGCTTAACTTTTGTGTTGAGTGACTATTTAAAATGGAATCTTACTACTAATTTTATAAATATATTAGTCTAGCCAAATATCAGGTCAGTTTTTAACTCATAGCTCTATAATTTAGTACTTGAGACTTGAGAGTGACAACTTGATATTACATTTTTTATTTTCTCCAATGCAATCGAGAATCTGAATTTTCTTTTTATTTTTTTTTCTTTTCTTTTCTATTTTTTTTCACTTCGCAAATAATATTATATACAAATGATAGTGTTATATTATAGTGCTTACATTTCTTATTTCTTTCATATTTTTTTGGATTATTATTATTATTTATTTATTTTTCTTTTAGTTTCTCTATTTTCATTTTCTGGCAAGTCAAAACAAGTATCATCCCCAGGTTTATGATTTAAAGTGGAGATATCATAAATCATTACAATGTGGCTCATTTCAAGATGAAAATTACAAAATTAGAGTGTCATATTTAGGTTTTTGACTTTTTATTACTTTCTCTACGTTCATAATCTGGAAAGAAAGATAATTTTGTTATAGATTTTATTCTTTTTTTGGATTGACAGGCAATACCACTTGCATATGATAACAATATAAATGAGTATTTTCTATTAATAGAGCATGTTAAGTATTAAAGTAAGTTGTAGAAAATAGAAAAAAAAATTCATAACTTTGATGTTTATGAATAAGTGTCGTAACTTTTTAGTTTGCATAATTCTATGTAATGTAATATGTAATTTCATTTATGAGATGAAGTTATAGATTTATGAATTATATTTGGTCCTTTTTGTGTTTTTTTTGGATAATGATAGGTTTTGTACATATATTTAGAATTTAGATCATATTATTAATGTTATTATTATTGTTTTGTTGTTTTTGTTTATTATCTACCATCCCGTGTAACACACGGGTTCTAACCTAGTTTACTAATATGGGGATTTTGAAACTTATTTACCAAACTAGGTTTGAAATTAAAATAAAAAATATAAAGTCTTATAAACGGCCCACACCACCCTCATCAACTCTCCCCATCTTCTTCTTCAATTCACCGGCTACCGAATTCCGGCGACCGGTATTTTATTCGGCGATTCCTTTCTCCTAAACCTATCACCAAAATGCTGAACTTCTTCGATCGGTTGAGCAGCAATGGGTCTGCAACAGTCGGTTCGTAAATCGCAGCAGCAGGTTCATTGGGCATATGCCTCCGTCCACCATCAACCGAACTACAAGTGACGGCTGCAGCATCATCATCCTCAACAAATACCATCTCATGCGCTGCTGCATATCTTAACATAAAACCGTTGGTTCTTAAGAAGACAAAAGCGATGGTTGTGCGGTTTCCTTTGGAAAATCGATGAGAGAGAGAGCGACCGGATCTGTTAGTTTGTCTGAATATTCATTCCATTTGATTAATAATATGTGAGTTCACCTCGGAATCAAGTTTCTTAATATCCATTCCCTTTGATTAACGATCTGGGAATGTATATAATTAGACATTAGTTATTGATGATAGTTCATTATTTTATGCTTTTGAATAGTGCATTTGTGCCAACATTTGTAAAGAAGAAAAAGACCTGGAGGGAACGCCCTACTTGCGGTGCGCTCATATAATGTATATATGTGTGAACCCTCGGGTGGGCAAAAGTAAAATTGCACTAATTTTGACGTTATTTTACTAATCTAGTGAAAATAACGTTAAAAGTGGCGGAAGGTTAATCAGGCATCATGTGGTGGCGTTGATAGCCGAAAGACAAGGGCACATGCACCGATCAGCCGGTGTCCCGATGATTGAGTGCTATATGCCTTATGTCCAAGGCTTGATGCAAAACTACTATCGAGCCGGGGGTCTCACCGGAAGCAGCCTCTCTATCCCTATGGGATAGAGGTAAGGCTGTCTACATCTTACCCTCCTCAGACCCTACCATAGCATTGCTATTGGTGGGATATACTGAGTATGATGATGATGATGATGATGATGAAAAAGACCTGGAGGGCATGTTGCATCTTTTAACGGAGAGTTGAATAGTAATAATAATAATAATAACAACAATTACGGTTAGACTAAAACAACCAAAATAATTTGCAGAGTTGAAGAATAATCCGTCGATTGAACAACAATAATAGTAAGAGAGTTGTGCTAATAATTAATTGGCATTTTTGTATGATTTTATTTATAAAATAATTGGTTGAATTAATTAGCTGAGTTATATTAACAAGAAAACAAATAAATAAAGAAAAAACCAATTTTGGTAAATAAGTTTCAAAATCCTCATATTAGTAAATACTTTTTACCTAAACCCCATTTTGGTAAAAAAAAACTCTACTTTTCTTTATTATTTAATATACTAGTTTTAGAAACTCGTGTGATACACGGAATACTTAAAAGAACTGTAAGCTATTAAAATTAAATGATTAAATTAAAAATATATATCTTATTAAATTTAATGTTTTATAATTTTAAATTATTATATTTTTAATTGGAATATTCATACGAATATGGAATATTCATACAAATACGTGGTGTACCTCACACATTTTTTTCATAATCACGAAAAAGATGTTCTTAGTGATTTTATAAGTTGTAATTATATCTTTTTTAATGGAATAACGAATTTCAACAAAAGATGATAAGATTTTCATTATGAATGACATAAAAAAAACATCATATATAAAATTAGCATGAATAAAACATATTTTTGTATTACAGTTTCAAAAGAGATGGTTGACAACACCATAGATCCATTGAGGTTGAATGGATATATGAGAATAAAATTGTTATTCATTCGTAATTTCTTCTTGCCTTTATCATCTTAGACCTATATATATATATATATATATATATATATATATATATGTATATATATATATATATATATATATCGTTCATTGAATTTTACCACATTTAGCACATACACTCAAAATGTATATAAATTGATTTAATTAAAAAAGGTAAATCTGATTTCATTAAAATTAAATATATAAATACTAGCTAATTTATCCCCCGTCTTATGGGGGTTTTACATTGCTCGTTTATAATATTTATATATTTTTTGGATTTTAATTTTATTTATTGTACAGAAGTTAATAAAATACTTAATATTTGATGATGAAAGAGTTTCACAAATAAATGAGATGTTATAACCCGATTTAAAAGTTATTTGGGTTTGATGAGACTCATGACCCGCTTATTTTTTACTATAAAATTGTTTCTTAATTATAAATAATACCATTTAAAAAAAATCATATAATAACTTTTAGTATATCTTTATTTTATAGGATTTTCACATCAATAACTTGGTGAGATTAATTTTTAATTTAATAGGATGTTACAACCCGTTTAAGGAATACCTCGGTCTAGTAAGACCCATACATGTGAATTCGGGTCATATGCATGAGAAGCTTCTATTTACAAATAATGCAATCTGGTGGCTTGATAGAATGTATGAAGCAACCAGAGAGCTTTCAAAGGTTTCGTTTATATATACTATTACTAGTTTTTATCCCCCGTATTACGGGGGGGGGGGGGGGGGTGTTTCTTTTTCATGTCTAATATTTATACTTTTTGAATTATAATTATATTTATTGTAAGAAAGTAAATAATATACTTAAGGTTTGTTGATGAAACGATTTCACAAATAAATGAGATGTTATAACCCGTTTAAAAGCTATGGGTTTGGTAAGACCCATGGTCTGCATAATTTTATTACTATAAAAATGTTTTTAATATAAATAATATCTTTAAAAAATTGGATATTAATTTTTAGGGTAACCCTATTTTATAAGATTTTCATATCAAATATTTATTAGATTAAATTTTAATATAATAAGATGTTATAACTCATTTAATGTTATCTGAGTCTGGTGAAACTCATATCCGTGAATTCGGGTCAAATGCATTAGAAGTCTTCATTTACAAATAAAACAGTCTGGTGGTTTGAGAGAATGTAAGAAGCAACCAAAGAGTTTTTAAAGTTTCATTTATATATATTTAAGATAAAATTAAGATTCCTAGTTCTATAGTTTTTCTTTTTTTTTTGCGCGCAACATGTATTTTAATTTATTTACATTCTCATATGTTATTTTACATTATTCGTTTATAATATTTATATATTTTTTTGGATTTTAATTTTTATTATTGTAAGGAAATTAATATACTTAAGATTTGATGATAAAATGGTTTCACAAATAAATGAGATGTTATACCCGGTTTAAAAGCTATATGGGTTTAGTGAGACCCATGACTCGCTTATTATTCTTTTTACTATAAAATTATTTCTTAATTATAAATAATATCTTATTAAAAAATGGATATTAAATTTTAGTATATTCCTATTTTATAGGATTTTCATATCAAATATATGATGAGATTAAGTTTTAATATAATGAGATGTTATAATCTGTTTAGGGGCTATCTAGGTTTGGTGAGGCTCATATCCATTAATTCTGATCAAATGCATGAGAAACCTTCATTTAAAAAATAAAGTAATTGGTAGCTTGAGAGAAGGTAGGGAGGTTACATTTATATATATTTAAGATTTTGATCATATTGACATAAATACATGCATATTTTTAATCCATATAGTTTAGGTAATTAGTTATTTGATTAGAGAATGGATTGATATATTTTAATTACACTGACATATATATGTTTTCATTAAAAATAGAGATAGTTTGTGTAACATTCGTTACTTTTCAAATCCGAAACCCGACCCATTTATTTTATTCTATTTTTTTTCTTTCTTTTGCCTCATTTATTATTCTAACGCTCGTTACTAATTCCCACATTCGTTTAAGTTATATGTATTTTGTTTATTTATTTGTTTATTGATAACAACTATGAGATACATGCAAAATCCACCCCATAGCTAAATTTTACCCACTTTTACACCCACCACCTAAGAGTAAGGACTATTTTGCAAAACCATCTTCTTCTTATTACCTCCTATCACCACCGAAGCTTCCCTCCTTCTTAGCCCTCAATTCTCGGCCTAAATCACGAAATTGGTGTCACCAAATCATTCTTTGATCCTTAGCGCGTTCCACCGACACTCTAATTGTGGAAAATAAGAACTAATTGACAGCAAATCAACACGTTTTTGAAAACTTAACAAACCGCACCTAAAATAACCTTATTTCACTATAAATACTCATTTATAATTCAATTAAACTCGACCACAGAAACCTTACAACATCACGACACTAAACCTTAACTCAATTACAACATACCAATCCGTCCAGACCCAAATCGAATTCAAGTTGAAGCGGCGAACCCTCGATCCTGTTCTCCCTTAATCCGGCATCCAAATCGGTAATTGAAACATGTTTTTGGTTCGTTTTTAACTAATGACCGTAAGCCCTAAATCAATTTTAACTAACTATAAGCAATCAACCCAATTAAAAATTCTAGGGTTTGTATTGTTTTGGGGAAGTACAAGACTTTGTATTTATTAAACCAGTTTCAGTTTATAGCCAAGTAAAGGCATTGGCCTGATGGCCAGTGCATGTGAGTTAAATTGAGAACCGGCCTGGGGCGCGGGTTCGAGTCCCCCAGGCCCGGTTTTGTATTTTAATTTTATAAAAAGTTATTTTGACCATTTTTGTTATTAATATCATCATCATCATCATCGTACTCAGTATATCCCACCAATAGCAAAGCTATGGTAGGGTCTGAGGAGGGTAAGATGTAGGCAGCCTTACCTCTACCCCATAGGGATAGATAGGCTGCTTCCGGTGAGACCCTCGGCTCGATAGTAGTTTTGCATCAAGCCTTAGACATAAGGCACATAGCACTCAATCATCGGGACACCGGCTGATCGGTGCATGTACCCTTATCTTTCAGCTACCAACGCCACTACATGATGCCTGATTAACCGTCCGTCACTTTTAACGTTATTTTCACAAGATTAGTAAAATAACGTCAAAATTAGTGCAATTTCACTTTTGCCCACCCGAGGGTTCACACATATATACATCATATGTGCGCACCACAAGCAGGGCTATTTTGTTATAAATATATATATATATATATATATATACAACGTTAGATAAATGTTATTTTGATAAACCGAACCCACCGACTATGTTTCCTTGTCTTTTTTTTTTGAACTTGTGATTTGTTATTAATTGAAAGATATATATTATATATAATATCTATTTTATTTATTTAAAAATCTAATGTAAATAATAATAGTAATAATAATACTACTTATAATAATAATAATCATAAAAATAGTATAAGAAAACTCTAAATATATATATATATATATATATATATATATATATATATATATATATCCAAAGTTCTTTTAAATCGATTTGTAACTGTTATGTCGTGTCACATTATTTTTTTAATTGTCTCTACCCTCTAGTTTATATTATTTACAAAATTTAATATGAAATAAATTAATAATGTTTTAACTACAATTGAACTTAAAAGTCTATTGAATCCCAAAACCGTCATAGGTCGTGTTTAAATAATAATTTTTTTATTAATTAGTATTATCGTTAACAACTAGGAACTTTCGTTGACATATCTCGAGGAACTCGCTGATTTTATCTTAAATTTTTATCGTCACCCCATCTTCGTTAATCCACTCGTCAAGGTGAGTTTATATACCCCCTTTTCCCCATCTTTTATATTTTGGGGGTAGCATGTATACATTATTCAAGCTTACTTATGTTTTATTCCCACATCTATTCAAAACACAATTCAATATATGTTTATGTGTGATTATTGCATGCTCTATGATAATTATCTATGTGCTTAATTGTTTATTTTATGTTTGGTGGTTGGTATCTCATCCTCATCTATCTTCATCTAGTATGATCATACATTTACCCAAGTACTTTGATTTCGTATCAATAAGAACGGGTCCACGTCTATTTAGTTGTTTACATTTTCATAAGAATTGTAATACTCATCATTTATATATGAATTGTGATTTCTCTCTATATATATAAAATTAAAACTTATGTATTCTCACCAACATTCGTGTTGAAAAACTCTATTTTCATACATGTTACAGGTACAAGTAGTTGATATTATTCAAGATCGAAGACAATAGTTTGACCTTAGGATATCTATTCAAATAAGAATATTATGATGTATTTGTTACGATTATTAAATTTGTGTACTTGTTTAATGTTAATGAAGTTAAATAATAATTGTCACATTAATTAGTGTCTTTTGAGCTACTGTCCAATCAATTCGTTACGCCCCCTTTGGTCGGGGTGTGACAGTTTGAGCGGAAAATTTAGGTTAAGAGTGAATTTTCAAGTGACATTTCACATGTGTTTGCAATTATTGTCTTTTATTAGAATATGTAAAATTTTATTCTTTTTATTAATGACCAACAAATAGAGAATTGTTTAGGAACTACGTACGGGATTACTTAATGGCAAAAAAGTTACCACTAGCTGGCCCAACCCAGTCATACGGAGTCCTTAAGCGCCTCTAGGTTATCTCCAGTTCTGGGAAAAATCCACCCGCCCGAAGGCCCACTAATGGTAAAACCTGGAAATCCTCAAGATCGAACCGGAGATCACAAAGCATAGTTATCGAATTAGTAAGGACAGCCGCGAATTACGAATTGGATCGCGATGAACCCAACTGAAATTCGCAACGTTCCAAATGGTTTCAGTAAGGCATACCGATGGAACGAATTCGGTGTTCCGGTTGAACACAATTGGTGTTATATTTTAACATGTTCGGTGTTTCACTTGAACGAATTCAGTGCCAATGATTCAGTTTTTACTGGAAAAGAGGAAGATGGAAGAAGAAAGAGAGTGATGAGGAAGATTGAAGAATAAGAGAACGACATGCTTTGTTATTTTAGAGTTAAAAAAAGTTTAGAAAATTTAATATAATAAGCCTGAGCCTCAGTTGTTTGAAATTAGATTATACATTCCCTTTGTTTCTATGTGATTTTTGCAACATGAAGAGGTATGTACCCGCCTCAACATCGAGCGGGGCGGGTCAACCCACAAGATATATACAAGACATTAGAAATCAAAGATATTATCAAGGCACAAAGCCAAAACTTATGCGCACAGCGCATATCGCATATGCTCAAGCATCACATGCTTGCACATATCACATATGCTCAAGCATCACATATGCTCATGCATCACATATGCTCGCGCGTATCACATGCTCACGCATCATATATGCTTATGCATATCACATCGTGCGTGGCGCATCCGCGCGCGGCGCATATCACATACTCGCGCATCATACATGCCCACCCATATCACAGTTGCGCATGGCGCAGCTGCGCGTGGGGCATCCGCGCGTGACGTGTATTACATGCTTGTGCGTATCACATCTGCGCATGAAATATCTGCGAGTTAGAATAAAGAGAAGACCTCGCGCATCCTCAGGATGGGCGCATATCACACATGCACATAATCAACCTCGTCCTTATCCAAATCAGGATTAGGGCAACCTTGATTGTGCACGTCAGACAACCTTCCAGAAGGCATCTTTTTAAGGAATAAGGATATGCTGTTGTTGACAGCTGCTAAATGAAAGGTGGACAGCTCAGCATGACTCATGGGTTACCACGTGATTATAACCAATGAAAAAGCACCAGGTGTCTCCAAGGACACGTGGAGCAAATCGATTGGAGGAGGCCAACAAAACCCTAATTTGGTCCCAGCTCAATCAGTGGAAACCCTAGCACTATAAATACAGCATCAACTCCACAAGGAAAGGGGATACATACACATAGTCACACAATCATACAGTATTCAGCTATTAAGCAATACTCTCCAGATTCCCTTACTCTCACATTATTATCTTCTCCTACATATACTTATTCTCACGCCGGAGGGTTACCCCAAAGAGGACCCCTCTGTCCCTTTCTGAGGGGTAAGTTAACGGCGTTGTTCATTTTGTAGGTGGAAGAACACAGATCCAGAAGAACCATCGGTGAAATAGTACAATCAAAACCCGAGGAAAGTAGATCTGCTACCAGTGAGTAGATCCACGTTTCTTCACAACACAAACATAGGCATATGATGTGCCTGTCTAAGGCATTCCCCAGTTCACAAGAATTTTAGGCTTTATTCAACATACCAGACTTTTAACTCAAGCAGACGATTGTCATTACCAAAGCATAATTCTCACTTGAAGAGGCAACAAACTCTAAGGTAAGCATCATGCTTTTGTGTATTGGCAAGTGACTTTATAACGCTGCAAATTGTTAACTAAAATTTTCTTTTATGGCGCTACAGCCTACAGGCATGTCCAGCAAAGAATCGACCAAGATTGAACTTTAATTAAAAGGTAATCTTCATATAACCACTAAACAACAAAACCTCACGAAAATTTGAAACTGTGTTTTATTTATTTATTTATTTATTTATTTATTTATTTATTGTGTTTCTGTTTGTGAATTTGCATCTATTAAGGGACGGAACTCGACCATATGCTACTTTCTTTTATGTTAATTAGAATGAATCTTGACAGTCCCAAGGTTGTGTTTTCAGTCCAACAAATACAATCGAAATTGAGTATGGGTATGCCTCTTTATTCTTGGTTTATTATTATTTTTATTAATAATATGTTTCAGTTAAATGTTTAGTGGTGCAATATTGGTTGGTCAAGCGAGTTGGGTAACATATCCAACGCATCACCTAGTCTGTAAATGAATCAAATGAACATTACTCAACTATTGTTGGCCAATTTGGACCCATGGCAGGGTCATTAGACAAAAAGGCATCCTTATACGTTATTCAAGATCATACAAATCATTATTTAGTTAGCACGCATATGAGTCGTTCTCAGTTGGCAGCTATGAATGGATATAAAACAGAAATCAAGTAGACCCGTAGAAATTTATGGATTACATTTGTTATATGGCCATGCTGTAGATCAAAGTTTGTTTTTCTGTTTTGGATCGATGCCATCTGTTTGTTTTGTTTTTGTTTTTGTTTTTTTTTTTTTTTAAATGTAGAAAATGCATGACTGAAATCTCTAATGAAACATGAATATGATGTAAATACTCAGGCATAGGGGAATATGAAACCACTTCTAAAAACTGGGTGCTGCGTGTTTCATCTTAATCTGGTGCTTTTAATGGAGACTACTCGAGCTTTTACTTGGATGAAATGTAGTAAGTTTGATCTCTTTGTTTCATCAACTATTTTCTTATTTACATCCAACACATCAACATTTCAAAATTATGCAGTAGTATCTGTGTTTATCATGAGAATTATGTTGAACTTTAAATCGCAAAGTTGTACCATAAATAACATTATAGTTATTAGGTGTAAATTAGCAACCACAAACGGAAATTATTGTTTTTTTTTTCTCTTAAAGACTCAGTTACTAGATATGAATATTGGGTCAACTTTGGTTGACTTTTAGATTTAGTTAGCTGTGAAAACTATTGCTAAATTTATTGCACCATTTTCAAGCTTTTATATTATTAATCAAAATCAGTTGTTTTTAAGGCAAGAACAAGGAAATCTTTATAACTTGAAAATTTTAAATCCTACAGCCATAGATAAGAGAATCACGTAATTTGGAGAAGAAAACCAGCCATTGATAAGAGAATCAAAAGTAATATGGAGAAGAAAATTTTGTTGTAGGAGAGAAACAGAGGCCGGAGATGGTAGAAAGAGAAAGTTTTACTACTATATGCAGCTAGTAGACATAGTCTTATTGATGAACCTAGAAATGTGGTAGATAAATGTCGAAACCATGTTTTACAACCCCTATAGTGGTAACAAAATTAATACTGCCCTTTGAACTTTTTTGATTAAAACATTTGATTTTGTTTTGTTGCTTAGACGCTGTTGGTTGCTTCGACTTACAACTTCACAACCTCCCCCCCCCCCCCCCCCCCCCGGCAACGCGAGGTCCTCTTACTAGTTTATTTATAATATATATTATTTACAACATTTAAATTTGTTTCTTATTGAAAATTTTAAAGTGAAAAAGAAATAAATAGTGCTCGAAATCGCTCAATGTTCGATCAAAAAATGGTCGAATCGATTTTGGCTTGTTTCGGTTTTCACTCGGTTCGAATTTCAGCCGTTCGATTCGGTTCAGTTGTAAACGAGTCAAGCAACGAGCAAGTCTTTGCTCGGTTCGGTTGGCTTATGAACAGCCCTAGTCAAGAGTCAAGACTACTCGACAGGCCCAAACTCAGCCAAAACTCAGTCAAAAGTTAAATAACACTTTCTTATTAAAAAAAACAGGCCTTAAAGATTGGGAGCCCAAAGCCGATCCTTCTCTCCTTTCGTATTATGTCTATTAGCTTTTCTTTTTTTCTTTTTTGTTTTTGTTTTCTTAGAATGACTTCTTTATTGGTGAAGTCTTATCCAATAAATTTATACCCCTACGACCAAAAAAACAAGATTTACACATGGAATTTGATTAGACTCGCGAGCGTAAATTATCATGTTATTTTAAATATAACAAATAGATTTTATATATTAGATATTTTATATATACCTATAAGATAACTAACTAATTACAAAGCAAAACCTTCTATATTTTTTTGTCGTTTTTATTGAATTACACAACGTTTTAAAATATGTGTTGCGTCTGTCACAAACATAGATTGAAGATTTGATATTACTTGAACACAATAAACACATACAGCAAACAATTGTTTTCAATATGAAATCAACCAGAAAAACACTCCAACGAATATCTTGAACAAACCAGAAAAGAAAGATCAAATCAACAACACCGAGATATGACGAACAATTTCTTCTCAATCTATAATCTTCATAGATTGAAAATATGAAGAAAACCTAATTCAAGAGACTAACCAACAGGAGAGAACCAGTAAAGTGTAAAGGAAACCTCTAGAATAATATCTCACACAAACCCTTGTTATATCAATACTGATAGAATTAATATGGGCTTTTAGACTCTTGGACCTTGTATTCTCTTCTTGGACGAAATCTTCTAGTAAGCCCACTCCTAACCAGCAGCTCCAAAACTTAAGCCCACTGCACTTTATTAATTCTTCCACACAAAGACCATATGCCAAATACAAAGAAAAACAAATATTAGTATATAAAACAAAAACAATGAACTGAGAAAAATGATGTAACATGATAAGTGTCACCTTTTAACAGCGTCTAAGTTTTAACAATGCAACCTTTTTAATAAACAAATTTCAATAAAATTACAAAGCAAAACTTTCTATATTTTTTTTGTCGTTTTTATTGAATTACACAACATTTTAAAATATGTGTTGTGTCTAAGTTTTAACAATGCAACCTTTTTAATAAAAGTTACAAATTTCAATAAAATTTATAACCTTTAAAAAAAAGTTGTAACTTTTAGTAAAATTCGCAATTTTTAAATAAAAATGTTGCAATTTCAATAAAACTTTGCAATTATGAAAAAAATTGCATTAGATCTTTTAATAAAACATTTACATTATACGAAGTTGCATTAGAGTTACATGTAACAAAACTGAAAGAGGTTGCAGCTAAAACGTTGCATTAGCCTCATTTTCTAATAGTAAAAAATGGCTTATCACTCTTGAGTTGCACACACACCCTTATAAAGTAGCTTAGGGTGGTTGGGGCTCCTTGAGATACGCCTTACGAGTAATCCAACATATGCCGGTATGTTGCCCCGCCCTTACGGAGTACCCATTGTAAGATGAGAACGTGGGTTATGATATCTGTTGAAAGATGACCATTGATGAACAACAATATTGTCGTTGGCTTACAAAAATATATTTTAACTACCTAAATACCTCATTTTTTTTCCCACTTTACTTCACAAGAATCCAAATATTTCTACGATTACCCTACGCACACAAAAAACACAATATTTCTCTATGGATTAAATTAAATCAAAGGTTGGTGTAAGCAAGAAGTTTCAAGGGGCCTATACTAGTTCGAAAAGTGATAGTTCATGGTCAAGTCCAAATCCAAATCAAAATTAAACTCAAAAATAAGACGGTGTGTGTTGTGGTCTCGCGACGACCCACTTGAGCGGCTGGCGCGGGCCACGTCAGTGGCGCACACCACAACGGCCAGCCACGAGTGGCGTCGCGAGCGAGCGGCCGCGAGGTGAAGCTACCGTTGGGAATGAAATGATTTGGTGACCGTTGGGAATTTATTATTTTTTTCTTTCTATATTCACCTATATAAACACTTTCACATACCAAAACTTACAAAAAATACCCACTCATTCTACTAATTTCTCTCCAATACACACAATTACAAACCAAAAATGCAATGAAATTCTTTTTCTTCGTCCGACTCTTCAGAGGAAGACGACCTTAGTTATGAAACCGAGAGAATAACAGTTAACCTGTTGGTTGAACGGTTTCAAGGACGACAAAGACTAACAAGACAACCACCTCTTCGTCGTGATCGAGTGTGCGCTAATGAAACTTTGGTACGTCACTATGTTAGCCCAGATCCCCTTTATGACGAAGAATACTTTAGGTGTCACACCCCGCAAAAACTGAACTGCGGACACTTGACGTCATGTATACCGTAAGCATATGATTATCACCAACATACATGTATTAGGATACCAACAGTTTTAAAAGCGTTTACAAGCCATAGCTTGTTTTCAAACAAAACTAGTCGAAATAAGAAGATTTCTCGTATATGACCCTAAACATCAATAAGGTTATACAGCGAAATCCCTCAAAAATGGTATCCTAATTATGCACTGAGGTCTCGTCTTCATGATTCTTTACGTGCGTTGAAAATTACCTGAAAAACATAAATTTTAAAAGTCAACACAATGATTGGTGAGTTCACACGTTTAAGGCTCGATATGAAATCATGTTTTCATAAATCGTTGAATCAGTTCACATAAAGGTATACGATAACTTATTGAAACAAATACGATAATCCTCTGTAATATGACGAACCCTGAGCCTATAACCAAACCACGACTTATATCCTTATGTCATGTTCAAATCTTACAGATGGAATATACACACCCTATTTCGATGCAGTATTGGATGTTAGAGAGACTGATCTAACAGTAGGAGGAATGTCACCGCAAATAGTACTATTCATATATTCCTATGGCTAACTCCGTTAGCTAATGGTTATAGTATGCAAGCAAGGGGCTTTTAGCACTACGTAGTTCAACTCATGTTCGCATAAGGATTGGTGTTTTGTTATAATTATTGTATATAAAATTAGTTGTGTATGTTTCTCCCCTGTTTATAACAGTAAAAAGAGGTCGTGAAACTCACCTCATTAGTTTAGTGTTAAGTTCCTTAACAATTTCAGTTTAAACCCAAGGTCCGCTGCCTCCACACGTCCTATACGTGTAAGGTCAGTTAGTTATCGTTATCGACTCGCAAGTTGGTTTATGCTAGTCGCTTTCACCCAACTAGTCGTTTAGTTTATTCTGTTTATGTCGGTCACTTTCACCAACAAAACATTTCGTTTATTATATTGCGTCGGTCGCTTTCACTAACCGAGCGTTTCGTTTATTATATTGTGTCAGTCGCTTTCATCAACCGAGCGTTTCGTTTATTATATTGTGTCGGTCGTTTTCACCAACCGAGCGTTTCGTTTATTATATTGTGTCGGTCGTTTTCACCAACCGAGCGTTTCGTTTATTATATTGTGTCGGTCGTTTTCACCAACCGAGCGTTTCGTTTATTATATTGTGTCGGTCGTTTTCACCAACTGAGCGTTTCGTTTATTATATTGTGTCGGTCGTTTTCACCAACCGAGCGTTTTGTTTATATTATTGTGTCGGTCGTTTTCACCAACCGAACGTTTCGTTTGCTTGTGTCGGTTGCTTTCAATAACGAACGTTTCATTTGTTTGTGTCGGTTGCTTTCACCAACTGATCATTTTTCTTATTTCGTAAGTAGCTTTTCATACACTAGTTTTTTGACGACTCGTTGGCGATAAGTTTTTATCCTTTTTGAAAATGAATATCTTCATATGTATAAAAATTGGGATGCGGGTTTTTAATGCTCCCAACTTTAATCATTTGGTAGGGAACATTCCCAACTTTCGATTTGCTACCCACCGCTCCCAACTTTCACATTATTTTCTTTTATCACTCCCTAACTAACGGAGCACTAACTCTGTTATTTTTATTTGCTGGAATGTCATTTTTTAAATAAAATAATAATAAAAATTATGGGCCCACACACCACATCATCTCTTCTTCTTCTTCTTCTTAAAATATCCCTAACTCCATTATTACCTCCACCCAACCCACCACCACCAACCGCTTCTCCTTCCATCTCAAGCAACCATATGTCCCAACGGCAGTTACTACAGAAGCATTGAGTCAGTAGGAAGCATCCTGGTGTTCTGAAATGCAACTCCGGTAGTCTGTTAAGTTTTCCGGCGAACCTCGCTATTCCGGCAAAGTGTTCAGACGAGCTCCCACCCGCATTCTTGTTCTTCTGGAAGTGTTAATAGTGGGGTGCTATGACGGATTGGGTTCCGTTAGATGTGTTTCAAGTTTTTCCGGCAGACCTCGCTATTCCGACGAGGGGTTCCGACGAGCAACCACTTGCATCCTTGTTCTTCGGGAAGCGTTAATAATGAGGTGCAATGACAACTAGGGTTACGTTGGTTGTGTTTCAAGCTTTTCCGGCGAGCTATATTTGGTAGGGATGGAGGTGGTGGTATATGTAATTGAGGTGTTTTTATATAAATAAAATAATAGTCATTTTCCACATAAGCATGCTACATGTGTAAAAATTGTCCAGGTCAGCAAAAAACTAACAAATAACTAACAGAGTTAGTGCTCTGTTAGTTAGGGAGTGACAGAAGAAAATAAGGTGAAAGTTGGGAGTGGAGGGTAGCAGATCGAAAGTTGGGAGTGTTCCCTACCAAATGATTAAAGTTGGGAGTATAAAAACCAATATCCCATAAAAATATTAAGAATCTAATTTATTATATTCGTTTCTTATTCATTCATGTCGGCTTTTTAATTTAATTGTCGTTTTGTCTAATGGTTTTTCGCTCGGTCGAGTATTAGATAAATATATATATATATTTATATATTTATTTTTAAGAAAATAATACTTTTAAGTTACAAGCAATACTTTAATAAAATATAATTTTTTTATATGTTTGTTTATATTCTCCCTAACCGGCTTTAGGTATTGTTTGAGCCGTTTAACTTGTAAAATTAATTATTTTTACGTCTATCATATGTATATGTGTGTATTCCAAAATGTATATGTTTTTAAGTAAAAATTGTCCTCGTTATCAAAGTGTTGTATTTCCCATTCAAAAATATTTTTCATTCATAAGTTTTGTTAATTCGTTGTTTCGTCATTTTGTTGAAAATTAATGTTTAAACAACAATTTATATGGTTTTTATTCACAATTGTATTTAGGCTTTATAAAATATGTAAACGTATTGTTAACGCAGAAATTTTTAAAATTCATTTTTGTTTACTTAAATTTATGTAACACATTTTGACATAAAAATATAGGCTTATATTAGTCTAAAAATGTACGTATACTTTTAATCGTATCTTTAAATTTATAAACTTTTAAACTATATTTTTCTTGTCAAACTTATAAAATATTTTTCAACAAATTTCATATATTACCATCTCTCCATATACTCTTAACAATATTTCCTTATTTTATGTTCATGAAAACTCATCTTTCTATGATACAAGTTTCTAGAAAAAACATACTAAGTATTTCAATCTAGTTTTAACCATAAACCACACTTTATCAACATGTATATTATAATGAAGTATGTTTAATATATTCATAAACATGAACTTGTACCTTCACCTCTAAATATGTTTATAACTCATAATTTTTTTTTTAAACTTTGTTTAAAATGTTGAAGTGTGTAGTACAAGACCTTGGGTGAAAATCTATCACAAAACATACTTCATAAGTATATAAAGATGGTTTTTAGGTGGGGTTAGCTCACAACGCTTTATGGTTAGAGGTTGAGATGGAGATAGGGAGTGTTGAGCTTGCTTCTATCATTTATTTCCCTTGAACAGCTCCTAGAAAGTTCCTACACCATTTTTACCCCTAGACGTGTGTGTGATGTACAGCCGAGAAGAGAGAGGCGGGTGGTGACGTGTAGTGCGATGCAGGGCCATCCCCAGGAATCCTCAAAAAGTCGAGGGCTCGGGGAAAATGAAAAAATAAGCCCAAAAAATTTTAAAAATCAAAAACTTGTGTATAAAAATTCAATATTACAACAATAACTATAATAACAATTAACAAAGTTATTGTAACAATGGTCAAATTTGAATACTTAAACAGTTCGTTAGTCTCTTTTAACATTTTTTTATTTTCAATCAAAAGTTATTTTGGTCTTTAAATACAAAAAATAAAGAAATATAAGACAAATGAGCATATTAGTAAACTAGCAATCAAGAATAAAATCAAATAAGATTGGACCCCAATTTAGTAGCTTGTGCATCCTATTGATTGTTGAACAACAATCAATCAATCATCAATCAATCAATCAATCAATCATACCCAGTGAAGTCCCACCAACAACAAAGCTATAAATAGGATCTGGGGAGGGTGGGATTTAGGCACACCGTACCTGTAACATTTCGGGTTTTCCATTTCCCTTTCGGTTTTGTAATCATTACCCGACCCGGGTTCGAATTCGGGTATTTTATCAATAAAGTTCGTTATTGTTTAACATTTTATTTATTTATTTATTTTATTTGTTATAACTATGAATAACATGCAAAAACAATCCTTAACCTACTTTATTTCATTCTTGTACCCCAACCATAAATCAAGGACCATTTAGAAAATACACTAAATAATATCCTCCTTCCTCTTCCCCTCTCACTGCCGACAAAGAAACCCCCCTTTTTCTTGGGCCTTAACTCACGGGTTAAATCAAGAAACTAACAAAATTAATCTTGCCAAATCAATTGTTGATCAAAAACGCGTCACACCGACACCCTATTCATGGTAAACGATGACGAATTGACAGCCAACATTCCTAACACGAACCGCGGCTGCCATTGACCCAATGCCCTATATAAACTCGTTTATTTTCCAATTAATCGTACACACAAACTCACCTCTTCTTCGCGAATCATAACCCTAACCTAATTGCAACATACCAGTGCTTTAATACCAGATTTGAGATCAACTTCGAGCTGCAAGCCCTAGTTCATTGCTATCCCTTAATCCATCATCATATACGGTAATAAAACATCCGTTAGTATTCGTTTTTAATCTATAAACGAAACCCATAACTCAATTTGAATCAACTTTGAACGAATAAAACGAACTCAGATTCTAGGGTTTGTATATGGATCTGGGATTTTTTTTGAGTGTATATTTAAATATGTTGCAGATTGAATCTTTCACAACCAAAAGCACCAGCCTGATGGCTGGTGCGTGTCTGTTTAAAGCTCTGAAACGGTCCAGGGCACGGGTTCGAATCCCCCCGGACCCGTTTTTGTTTATTTATTTTATATATTAACCTTTTTCTTGATTTTTGTTTATTATTATTACTTAATAAAATTTATAAATATAACTTTGGTAAAATCGAACCTTCGAGTCCCCTAGAACTCGGTTTTTTTGTTATTTAACTTTTTTAGACTTTTAATAAATTTCTTGTTTATTATTAACATTTAATAAACGTAAATATAATATACCAGACCTCTAGACTTGTCGCTTTTCTTCATAAAATCTTTTTTATATATATATATGTAATGATAACTCGTTTAATAATACAAATTGTTTCATTTTAAAGATTCATGTACGTATAAAATTTTCAACTTTTAAGTCACTTTATAAACATTTATTGTATTAACGTAAAGAAAGTAAATATAATAATAATAAAAATATTAATAATAATAGTAATAACAATAAAGATAATCACGTTAATGATAATAAACAACCGTAATAAAATGACAACAAGATTAATAACCTCATCGAGACCCAAAATCCGTCTTATTATTTTGTCTTTTATATTTAACTCACTTTATCGTTAACAACTAGGAATATTTGTCGGTGAACATCGAGAAGTTTGATCGTTTTCCATCCTAGCCTTTTCTTTTATTATCACGTCCTCGTTTATCCCGCTTTAAGGTAAGTAAATTCACATCCCCCTTTTTACCGCTTTACAATTTTGGGGGCGTTATGCCTTCACAATTAAATTATTGTTTTCACTACGATTCCACTATATGCGCAATTGAAATTTCTCGATTAGCTGATACTTGCAAATGTGACTGTGTTTACTTTATGTTGGTTGGTATCCTCATCCTCAACCTCATCCTCATCCTCATTAGTATGATCATACGCCGTCGAATTAACTCGTTATCAAAATGATTCGAGTGAAAAGACAACTTATATTTATTGTTATACTAGTTGTAGTGATTTACAATTATCGTACGGAATTGTCATTTTAATATTATATATACTCAAAACCGTGGTTTACTTGTTCAACTTTATGTTGACAAAATATATATTTTCACGCATGGCGCAGGTAGCTTTATTGGATGAATCGAGTATTGGAAGTTAGATGAGACCTTAGGTTGCTTGATGAATGAAGATCATTTTCCTTTTGTTTAAAGTAATTTATGTTTTGAATATTTAATTGTAACGGTATTTCAATTGAAACGATGTTTGTGCTTTTAAACTTGATATATGAATGAATAATTTAGATATTGACACGTGTATTTCACTTGGTGTCTTCTGAGCTATGATACAATCAATGTCTCGCCCCGAAATGTTCCGACGTAGGTTGGGGTGTGACAGATTGGTATCAGAGCCGAAGGCTATAAGATAGGAGGTTAGACGTAACGACCTAGTAGCATGCTTAGGGTCCCTATACGTGTTCCCATACGTGCACCCTACTTGTTTAAATTTTTGTACATAGCTTAGCATATTTATATTGTTCATCATATACAATTTTACACAAAAGCACACACCTAATCCAAGGCTATGCCTCACTCTCAAAATTGTTTTCAAAACTTTAGGACGATTTTTTTATCGGGAAATTCCTTAGGAAATCCCACCTTTTTGCTCCCCTCTCCTTGAGGATGATTCGTGGGACGGATATGTAGTAACTGGAAGAGGGACACACTTGTTTACCAAACCCTTGACACCAAGGCTTGCGAACCTAAGGAAGTGCAATGCGCATAAATCTCAATCAACCGCGAGACCTGGTTGCCTTCCTGGAGTGTTCGGTAAGGGTATGGAACTTATTAGGCCAAAGCATATCACACCAAACGTACCCGAATCTACTACCCTCATTGTATCAACGTGGTCATGTGACGATCACATCCTTAAATTTATAACCGAATTCACGGTGATTTCGTGGCTAAACTCAGTTTTTCCGTATTGTTTTTTGTTGATCGGATGGATGAAGTATGTTCAATGGGGTGGTTCCCGAACTACTTCAATCGTCTACCTCAACACCCCCCTCAAATTCGATTTTTGATTGTTTTTTTTTATTTGGTGTTCAATATTTTTCATTTGTTGGAAGGACCCATGGTGGCTCATGAAGCCCTAACCGACAAATGAACGCATGTATTTTAATTCAAGTTATGTTGTTATATATATTTATTTATATTTTTTTAAAGATGATAAATTGTTATATAATCAAGTCTAGTAAGTAATGAAATTCTCAACCTCAAACACAATCCCAACCTCAATGCACGACTACTATATTTCGTCAATAATTCATACTTGCAACATTCACCCGAGTCTTACGAACTTTACACCTTTTACCCTTGCAGTATGTCTTCTCGCCTCATCAACCGTAACCGTCGCGCCGACAACTCTGGCCGCAGCATGTCGTCCCGCATCGCTAAGGGCATCATGGAAGCCCTCCCAACCATCATCACTCAATTGCAAACAGTGAATGCTTCTTCATCATCCACAACTCCGAACCCAATTGATTACCCCCTCAAACAATTCAAGAGTGCCAACCCGCCCGAATACCACAGTATCGACGGTGCTACCGTTCTCCTCCAATGGTTCGAAGAAATGGAGAGCATATTCCTCCATTGTGAATGCCCCGAAGACAAGAAAACCAATTACGCCTCGAGCAAGCTTAAGAAGAATGCCATCAATTGGTGGAATGGTGAGAAGCGCACGCTTGGCGCTGAGGTTGCCATGGCCTTCCCATGGGATGACCTCAAGAAACTCATACTCAAGAAAATCTGCCCGAAACATGAGCTTCGGAGGTTGGAAGAAGAGTTTTGGAACTTGAAACAAGAAAGTGGTAATGACACCGTCTACAACGACCGTTTCCATGAACTAAGCCTCCTCATTCCCCACATGGTCACTCCCCTTGAACGCGCAATCGTTAAGTACATCTCGGGTTTGCCTATGCAAATCCAAGACTCCGTTCTAAGTCGTGACCCTCAAACCCTCCATGATGCCATCACCCTAGCCGGTACCCTCACCGAGAACCACGTTAAGGCCGGGACCTTAACGCGGAAAAATTCCAAGAAGCCCAATGATAAGCCCAAACCTGAGCCCACTAAGGAATCCAAGCCCGAATCCTCTAAGCCCGAATCCTCCAAGAATAACAACCATAACAACTCATCTCACTACCGAAACAACAAGAGAAAACCCAACTCCCAAAATTATGTGTTAGCCCAACCGCAAGCCCAACAAGCCCCTCCAAACAAAAAGCCCTACACCGGCGCACACCCGTTTTGCAACACTTGCCAACGCCACCACCCGACCCAAGCCACATGTCGGGTGTGCTCCAATTGCCACCGATTTGGCCACATTACCCAATATTGTCGAGAAGCACCACGTGTGCAAGCCGCTCCACCATGGTTCGCACCATCAAACCAACCCAACCGAGCCATCCCTCGTGCTCCAACCATTAACACTGCTAGGGCTTGCTATAATTATGGTGACCCAAATCACCTTCGCAACGCGTGTCCTCGACTCGCCCAAGTTCACCAAGCCTATGTTGCACCACAACCTTACTACACCTCCCAAGCCTATCAAGTGCAAGCTTACCAACCTCAAGTACCCCAACTCATGGCTCCTCCAACTCTTCAAGCTCAACCCATGGTCATGCAAGCCTATCAAGCTCCAACCTCTCAAGCTTCAACTTCTCAAATCCAAGAACCTCAAAGAACTCAAGGCCAAGCTTTCACCATCAATGCTCATCAAGCCCGAAACTCGAATGATGTGGTCAACGGTACGTTCCTAATTAATAAGCACCATGCTTCGGTATTATTTGATTCGGGAGCCGATAGAAGCTTTATTTCCTTTGATTTTGAATACATACTTGATGTGCCCCGTAGTAACTTATCTAAGCCCTTCACGGTAGAGATAGCAAATGGTAGTTCGATCACTATTGACTCCGTCATTCGAAATTGCACGATTACTCTCAATGGCAAAAGTTCTCCATCGACCTTATCCCTATGCAAATGGGTAGCTTCGACGTTATCATTGGTATGGATTGGCTCTCTCTCCACCGTGCCGAATTTTGTGTTTCGAGAAACTCATTCGAATCCCTCGATGGAGGCGTGATTCTAAACGTTCGCGGTGAAGGACCCTTCTCAAAGCTAAACCTCATGTCGTGTCTCGAAGCCCAACGTTACTTACTCAAGAAGTATGTCACCTTTTTTAGCCCACGTCACCACAAAATCTGAGGAAGAAAAGAAATTTTCCGACATTCCGATTGTCCGCGACTTCCCCGAAGTCTTTCCTGATGACGTTTACGGACTCCCTCCCATTCGTCAAGTGGAGTTCCGTATTGATCTTGTACCCGGAGCAAATCCCGTAGCCAAAGCACCGTACCATCTTGCACCTTCTGAGATGAAGAACTCTCCAACCAAATCCAAGAACTCATGGAAAAGGGTTTCATTCGCCCGAGTTTGTCTCCATGGGGCGCACCCATCTTGTTTGTTAAGAAGAAATACGGTACTTTTCGTATGTGTATCGATTATCATGAACTCAACAAGCTTACTATCAAGAACCGTTATCCCCTTCCGCGTATCGATGATCTCTTCGATCAACTCCAAGGAGCCGCATGTTTCTCTAAGATTGATCTCCATTCGGGTTATCACCAACTCCGTGTCCACGAAGATGACATACCCAAGACCGCCTTCCGTACTCGTTATGGCCACTTTGAGTTCCGAGTTATGCCTTTTGGGTTGACAAATGCTCACGCCGTATTCATGGACTTTATGAATCGTGTTTGTAAACCCTACCTCGACAAGTTTGTGATTGTTTTCATCGACGACATCTTGATATACTCTAAATTCGAGACCGAGCACAAAGACCATTTGCGCGCCATTCTCTACTTGTTACGAAAAGAACAACTTTATGCTAAGTTCTCCAAATGCGAATTTTGGCTAAAGCAAGTTCAATTCTTGGGCCACATCGCTAAAAACAAGGGTATTCACGTTGATCCCGCTAAAATTGAGGCCGTCAAAAAATGGGCGACCCCGTCCTCTCCAACTGAGGTTCGTTCATTTCTTGGTTTAGCGGGGTATTACTGTCGTTTTATCCACAACTTTTTCAAAAATTGCTTCACCCCTTACCGCACTAACCCACAAAGGGAAAGTTTACGAATGGGGTTCCGATCAAGAGGAAGCGTTTCAAACTCTTAAGGACATGCTTTGCAATGCTCAAATCCTTGCTCTTCCTGAGGGCAACGACGATTTTTTTGTCTATTGTGACGCTTCTATTCAAGGTCTTGGTTGTGTTCTTATGCAATGAGACAAGGTCATTGCTTACGCTTCACGTCAACTCAAGGTACACGAGAAAAATTACACGACGCACGACCTCGAACTTGGTGCGGTCGTGTTTGCCTTGAAAATTTGGAGACACTACCTTTTCAGCACGAAATGTTTGGTCTTCACCGATCATAAAAGTTTACAACACATTTTCGACCAAAAGGACCTCAATATGAGACAAAGACGATGGGCCGAATTGTTAAGTGTTATGATTGTGAAATTCGCTACCACCCCGGAAAAGCGAATGCCGTGGCCGATGCTCTTAGTCGTAAGAGTCATGTTAAATCCGTCTTGCTCCATTGTGTCACCATCCAATCTGACCTCCAATAACGCATCTTCGACGCACAACACGTCTCCGTCACCGAGGGTAACTTACACGACGAGATGTTGTGTGGTGCCGAACTCCAACTTGAAACCAATCGTAATGGTTTACTCTATTATTTGGACCGTTTATGGGTTCCCGATCATGACGGTATTTGCATGTTCATCCTCATGAAGCTCATAAGTCACGATACTCTATTCATCCCGGTGAGGATAAAATGTATGCCGGTCTTCGTACCATGTTTTGGTGGCCGGGATTGAAGAAAGATATTGCGGTGTATGTATTTAAATGCCTCACTTGCTCTAAGGTTAAAGCCGAGCATCAAAAACCGTTTGGTTTGCTCGAGCAACCTCCGATCCCCGTTTGGAAATGGGAAGACATAGCCATGGATTTCGTTACCAAACTCCCCACTACTCAAAGTCGCAATGATAGTATTTGGGTGATTGTTGATCATTTGACCAAGTCAGCTCATTTCATACCGTTCCGAGAAAAATCCTCCGTAAGCGAATTAGCCCGACTCTATGTCAAGTACATCATTTGCCACCATGGAACGCCTTTGACCATTATTTCTGATCGTGATGGTCGGTTTACCTCTCATTTTTGGAGATCATTGCAAACCGCCTTGGGTACCCGTATTGATTTAAGCACCGCTTATCACCCGCAAACCGATGGTCAATCCGAGAGAACGATCCAAACTCTCGAAAATATGCTCCACTCTTGCATACTAGACTTTGGTGGGAATTGGGACACTCACTTGCCACTTGTAGAGTTTTCCTACAACAATAGTTTTCACACTAGTATTGGCATGGCACCTTTTGAAGCTCTCTATGGCCGAAAATGTCGTTCCACGATTTGTTGGAATGAGGTTGTTGAATCGCAAATCACCGGTCCCGAGCTTGTTCAAGAAACCTCTGATCGAATCGCTCTTATTCGTCAAAATCTTCTTGCCTCTCGTAGCCGTCAAAAGAGCTATGCCGATAAGCGCCGTAAACCTCTCGAGTTCAATGTTGGTGATCGAGTGCTCCTCAAAGTATCTCCTTGGAAAGGGGTAGTTCGTTTTGGCAAAAGAAATAAACTATCTCCTCGTTCTGTTGGCCCGTTTGAGATCGTCGAAAGGGTTGGTAAAGTTGCTTATCGTCTTGACCTACCCGATGAGCTTTCTAATGTTCATCCAACTTTTCATGTTTCCAATCTCAAGAAGTGCTTAGCCGAGGGGAATCTCCACATACCCCTTGATGAAGTACAAATTGATGAATCTATGCATGCTATCGAGAAACCCGTTGAAATCATGGATAATATGGACAAAGAGACCAAGCGTAGTCGCATTCCGCTTGTCAAAGTTCGTTGGGAATCTAAACGTGGTCCCGAGTTCACTTGGGAACGTAAAGACCAAATAGAGTCCAACTACCCGCTCCTCTTCGTTACGGCTTAATTTCTAATTTCGGGACGAAATTTCCTAAAGCAGTGAATGCTGTAACATTTCGGGTTTTCCGTTTCCCTTTCGGTTTTGTAATCATTACCCGACCCGGGTTCGGGTTCGGGTATTTTATCAATAAAGTTCGTTATTGTTTAAAATTTTATTTATTTTATTTGTTATAACTATGAATAACATGCAAAAACAACCCTTAACCTACTTTATTTCATTCTTGTACCCCAACCATAAATCAAGGACCATTTAGCAAATACACAAAATAATATCCTCCTTCCTCTTCCCTTCTCACTGCCGACAAAGAAACCCCCCTCTTTTCCTGGGCCTTAATTCACGGGTTAAATAAAGAAACTAACAAAATTAATCTTGTCAAATCAATTGCTGATAAAAAACGCGTCACACCGACAACCTATTCATAGTAAACGATGACGAATTGACAGCCAACATTCCTAACACGAACCGCGGCTGCCATTGACCCAATGCCCTATATAAATTCGTTTATTTTCCAACTAATCGTACACACACACACTCACCTATTCTTCGCGAATCATAACCCTAACCTAATTGCAGCATACCAGTGCGTTAATATCAGATTTGAGATCAACTTCGAGCCGCAAGCCCTAGTTCATTGTTATCCCTTATTCCATCATCATATACGCTAATAAAACATCCGTTAGTATTCGTTTTTAATCTATAAATGAAACCCCTAACTCAATTTGAATCAACTTTGAACGAATAAAACGAACTCAGATTCTAGGGTTTGTATATGGATTTGGGATTTTCTTTTGAGTGTATATTTAAATATGTTGCAGATTGAATCTTTCACAACCAAAAGCACCAGCCTGATGGCTGGTGCGTGTCTGTTTAAAGCTCTGAAATGGTCCAGGGCGCGGGTTCGAATCCCCCCAGACCCGTTTTTGTTTATTTATTTTATATATTAACCTTTTTCTTGATTTTTGTTTATTATTATTACTTAATAAAATTTATAAATATAACTTTGGTAAAACCGAACCTTCGAGTCCCCTAGAACACGGTTTTTTTGTTATTTAACTTTTTTTAAGACTTTAATAAATTTCTTGTTTATTATTAACATTTAATAAACGTAAATATAATATACCGGACCTCTAGACTTGTCGCTTTTCTTCATAAAATCTTTTATATATATATATATGCAATGATATCTCGTTTAATAATACAAATTGTTATTTTAAAGATTCATGTACGTATAAATTTTTTAACTTTAAGTCACTTTATAAACATTTATTGTATTAACGTAAAGAAAGTAAATATAATAATAATAATAATAATAATAATAATAATAATAATAATAATAATAATAATAATAAAAATATTAATAATAATAGTAATAACAATAAAGATAATCACGTTAATGATAATAAACAACTGTAATAAAATGACAACAAGATTAATAACCTCATCGACACCCAAAATCCGTCTTATTATTTTGTCTTTTATATTTAACTCAGATTATCGTTAACAACTAGGAATATTTGTCGGTGAACCTCGAGAAGCTTGATCGTTTTCCATCCTAGCCTTTTCTTTTATTATCACGTCCTCATTTATCCCACTTTAAGGTGAGTAAATTCACGTCCCCCTTTTTACCGCTTTACAATTTTGGGGGCGTTATGCGTTCAGAATTAAATTATTGTTTTCACTACGATTCCACTATATGCGTAATTGAAATTTCTCGATTAGTTGATACGTGCAAATGTGACTATGTGTTTACTTTATGTTGGTTGGTATCCTCATCCTCATCCTCATCCTCATCCTCATTAGTATGATCATACGCCGTCGAATTAGCTCGTTATCAAAATGATTCGAGTGAAAAGACAACTTATATTTATTGTTATACTAGTTGTAGTGATTTACAATTATCGTACGGAATTGTCATTTTAATATTATATATACTCAAAACCGTGGTTTACTTGCTCAACTTTATGTTGACAAAATATATATTTTCACGCATGGCGAAGGTAGCTTTATTGGATGAATCGAGTATTGGAAGTTAGATGAGACCTTAGGTTGCTTGATGAATGAAAATCATTTTCCTTTTGTTTTAAGTAATTTATGTTTTGAATATTTAATTGTAACGGTATTTCAATTGAAACGATGTTTGTGCTTTTGAACTTGATATATGAATGAATAATTTAGATATTGACACGTGTATTTCACTTGTTGTCTTCTGAGCTATGATACAATCAATGTCTCGCCCTGGCATGTTTCACTGTAGGTTGGGGTGTGACAGTACCTCTATCCAAAGGGATAAAGATGTGACTTCCAGAGAGACCCTCAGCTCTAGAATACATAAGTTTGAGGCAATATAAGGAAATCAAAGTTTAACAGTAAATAATAATAATAATAATAATAATAATAGTAATAATAATAACAATAATAATAATACAAATAATAATACTATATTTATGGAAAGAAAATACCATTTTTGTGTGCAACCAGAACAAGGTAAATAGGCGCCCTAAAGTATTCCTTTATCCCTAAAAATCTTTAACTTTAATTCTACTTCTCCAAGAATTCCTATCATCAATCATGTCCTCTGAGAGGTTTAGGCCTAATCCTCTCATCCAAAGTCAATTTAGGTCGTCCTCTACCTCGCCTCCCCTCTATAGTAATGTTTTCTACGGATCTAACAGGGTTCGTCGTCTGTCTTTTCTTCACATGTCCAAACCATCTCAATCTCCACTCTCTTAACTTGTCTGATATGTTCGCTTCCCCTAATCTCTCCCGAAACACAACGTTTCTTATTCGGTCTAACCTTGTATGCCCACACATCCAGCGTAGCATTCTCATTTCTGCTACCTCCATCTTCCGCACCTATGCCTTCTTGATGGCCCATCAATCTGTTCCATATAGCATTGCAGGTCTAACTGCGACCCTATAAAAATTTACCTTTAGTTTAGTTGGGAAACTCTTGTCGCACAATATACCTATGGCTGCTTTCCATCTACACCATCCAACCTGAACTCGATGCGTCACATCACTGTTTAATTTCCCATTTCTCTGAACAAATGATCCTAGGTAGTTAAACTTCGTTACCTGCGGAACCACATGCCCTTCAATGGTGATCTGTGCGTCTTTATTGTCATTTACCCCGCGAAAATCACAGTGTAGGTACTCCGTCTTAGAACGACTAATTCTTAAACCTTTTGTCTCTAAGGTTGTTCGCCACTCCTCTAGCCTCATGTTTAGATCTTGTTTTCTCTCAGTAAGTAAGACAATATCGTCTGCGAACATCATGCACCATGGGAGCGCCCCCTGAATCGACTTTGATAACTCATCCAAGACTAGTGCAAAAAGAAACGGACTCAACGCTGACCCCTGGTGAAGACCTACCTCTATGGGGAAGAAATCAGTATCCCCCACGGGCGCACGGACACTTGTTGCACTCCTGGTATACATATCCATAATTATCTCTATATATTTCCTCTGTATCCCTCTACCCTCTAAGAACTCCCAAATCACCTGTCTTGGCACACTGTCATAGGCCTTTTCTAAGTCAATAAAGACCATATGCAGGTCACGCTTCTTCTCTCTATACTTTTCCATTAATCTTCTTATAAGGTGTATTTGCTCTGTGGTGGAGCGCCCCAGCATGAAGCCAAATTGGTTCACCGTAACCTGAGTTTCCCTTATAAGTCTTACAACAAATAAAATTAAAAAAGAAAAAAGCTATTAAATGCAAGGGCTTCCTGTTGAGCAACAAATAAAAAAAAAAAACTTACAACAAGAATCGAACACATGACCACCTGTTTGAAGGAAAGGGACCTTACCAGTTACACCAACCAACATCTTTTAGCATGGATTGGTTTATTTACATATTATATAATAAATGTGTAAAAATAGTTATGGGCCCTAAAAATATGGTGGGCCTTGGGCCGTTGCCCTCTTTGCCCACCCTATGGGCCGGGCCTGGTGCGATAGGTCGATAAAGGGTGGATGTGGCTACCGGTGGTGACTGGGTTGACTTTTGGTGGTGACGGGTTGGCGGTGGTGATGTTACGGTGATAATGTGGCGGTTTTATGGTGCTACTGCTGCTACCGTGAGAAGTAGGATGGATGTAGTGGTGGTGGTTGCCGTGAGAAAGGGAGAGTTTTGAGATTTTCTATTGTGTTTTGTGTTTGTTATAATTGAACCACATACTTCTTATAATATGAGAAAAGTTATGCTTTCAGTTTACATAATTCAAGTGTTATCATGTGTATGTTGAGTGTAATTGTGAAACTTTAAAAATCAAAGGATGGGGTGATTGAGTGTGGTTCGGCCAAAGAGAGTATGGGAAAGTAGAGTTGATTTGAGTTGTTAAGGGGGTGTTTGGGATTGCTTATTTTCATCAACTTATAACTTATAAACTTTTTGAAAAGTAATAAGGTGTTTGGGATTGCTTATATTGTGAGAAGAAAAGTTCTATAAGTTACACTTTTGTAGCTTATTAACTTAATGAAAAATTATAAGGAGACAAAATAAGGAATCCCAAACACTCCTTTAGAGTGTAGAGATTTTTATTTATTTGCATGATTGTAATGAACAAATAGATGTTGTTTGAAAAATTGTGTGGGTTGGTGGAATGTGTTCAGCTGATGAGGGGATGGATGCTTAATGTGAAAGATTTTTCTTTCTTTTTTTGTTGTTCGAATATAGTGGCCATGTCTTTTAAAGATAATATGGTAGTTAGTATTATTTTAGGTTAACCATATTTTCATTTGAGCTAAGGCGGGTGTTCCATGGAGAGTAGGATGTTAAGCATTAATCTAACACGCCCGTACGTTTATGTACCGATGACAGAACGCGACACAGGATTCGGAAATAAATAATAAACGCTCGTAATTTGTTCAGTATTCATCGCTCGAATATTTAGAAAAACATTTTTAAAATATAATCTTATAACATCAAATTCAAATCTCCTAGTTAGCTTTAATTATATATTCGAGTCGTTTAAAATTATCACCAACATTCGTATCATAAATCTAAAAGCTTTAATAATTTAATCAAAATTAAATTACTTAAATATAATGCATTGTGCATGTGCGGGGTTACACTAGACTCATTGTGATTAAACTTAACAAAATTAAATCAAGTAGGAGTTAGCGTAAATAAATCATAGTTCAACATTGTACGGAAAATGATGTGTTTAGCGGAGGGTCACATCAGGCGTCGTTTTTGAATGAGTAGACAACTATTCATGCGTTTATCAAATGATTTTTCGGATCGGTATCCATGTTTTCAACAAAGAGATGATGCAAGACGTAGACCGGGTTTCACGACCATCAAAAAATGTACAACAATTGATGAATACCTTGAAATGTCTGAAAAAGTTTCACGAGAATCACTTTATTTTTTCTGTTAAGGTATACATATATACATAAATGTCTCGTTTAGTTATATTTTTTTTATATATTGTCTGAGGGTTTACTTGACAATTTTTATACATATAGATCATATCGATTTACTCACAGATATATTTGCACAAACCAACTTTGTATGATATCCAACGCATATACGAGATGCACGTGAAAAATATGGTTTCCCCGGAATGCTCGACAACATCGACTATACGCATGTTGGATGAGATATGTGTCCTACGGCCTGGCAAGGTTAGTTCCACCAGGGTGATCACCCTGACCCATATATTAAACTTGAGGCGGTGACCTCCCGTGATCTTCGGTTTTGGCATGCGTTTTTTGGTGTTGCCGTTGAAATAACGACATAAATGTTATCAAACAGTCACCGATATTCGATGATATTATTGACGGGGTTGAGCTAACTCAAGCATTTTATGCAAACGAGGTTCAATTCAAGCATGACTACTACCTAGTTGATGGAATTTACAACAAATGATCGACGCTTGATCAAGCTTATGCATCTCTTGTTGAAGACAAACGTAAATACTTTAAGAAGAAGAATGAATCGGCACACAAATATATTGAAAGGCCGTTGGACTTATAAAGAAAAAAATCATTTGATTTCGAGGCCACTAAGGTTTTGGTCAAGGGAGAAAATAATGGATGTCGTCTACACTTGTATAATTCTTCGTAACATGGTTCTTGAGGATTAAGGTATGACTATTTGTCAAAATTACCAAGGTGAGGTCTCACGACCTGAATCGACAATCACCGATGATGAAAAACTCCAAATAATCTTATATCTCAAGACCCGTGATGTTCACGGAAACCTTCGTCATGAGTTGTTTGAGCATTTGTGGGCTAGACGCCCAGGTAATCATGTACCAGACTAGTATTATTTGTTAATATTTTTATTTTAATGTAATTTTAGTTATTAGTTTCCAAATTTAGAAGAAACAATTAAATAAAGAAATAAATCAGATAATTCGCCGAATCCACCTCTCGCCTGGACAACAACAGGCTCAGGCGGCTTTAGCACTGGCTTCAACGAGTGTCCATTCAGCATTACATGACACAATATTATTGGATGAATTCAGAGCCCAGCTTCAGTGACATCACACAGTCTAAACAACAACAAATTTTTACATAACACTCACAAATATTTTCCTTCCAACCATAAGGCTATCTGGCAATGCCAATATCTCATTCTCTAATTACATTATGTTATTACAGTACCCTTTAGAAGATTAGTCTCGACAACATTCGAATCGTTTGCAATGAGAAGCCCAACTTTTTCATTCCCCAATGCACAATACTGGTTCTTGTTTCAAACTGCCAACTTAGCATGTCACGTCAGATTTCAAACCAACCTATAAAAACCTTTATTTCTTCTTCAGTGGTTAATACTTGAACTTGTTTCAAACCACCACCTTACCACCCATCTCATCACCTACTTTTCCCTTTATTAATCTATAACAATTTATATATATATTTATAACTAATTATTTTATATATTAAATAAATTAAATAGTAAAAAACCATAAATTTAAATACTTTTTTAAATTTTATCATCTTCTAGTTATTACTAGATAAATAATTTTATAACTAATATTTTCTTCATCTTCCTATATACATTTGATTATGTAGAATTCTAATAAACTTTAAAAGTAAAAAAATATACAAATTTGTATACAAAGCAGTCTCAACCCTTTTATCACCACTCACCTCCTCACTTCTTTTTTAGACACCCACCCACCCACTCACCTCTTTATCTCTTCTATTTCTTTTTCTTTGATAAATCTACAAAGTATGTCGTACTACAAACCTTTTTGTATTCACGAACTGATTTTTGTCTTTTTCATCCATCTTGCATTAATAGATAGCAATTCCACCAATTGCTCTCAATCATGATTATGGCAAATATTATGTATTCAATGCATTTATTATTTTCCTTTTTTGTATTGTAAATATGGTTAATATATATTATACAAGTCTCTCCCAATTGGGAAGAATGAATTCTCCTCTTACATGGTATCACGCCAAAAGACGATCCTTTCTCCTCCCTCCTTTCCAAAACCCTAACTCCCACCCTGGTAATCCCCCTTTCTTCCATATACCACTTGTCGATCCTGATTGATCACTCAATCCATCTTAGTCGTAACCCACACTTAGAGTGTTGACAAGAAGGTTAACGACGCGGCTAGATTGGAGAAGAATAATAGTGTATTAAAGGCGAAATCAATAACACACTGGTTGTTGCTTGAAGATCATAATAAAGACACACACACACATATTTACTCAAAAGATTTCCATAAATAATAAGTTGATTACAAAAAAGAAATCATTAGGATTATAAGAAAGGAATGATATGATTCTAGACAGAATATCCGAAAGAATATTTCATCCGTCACCGTTTTCAATCAATTCAGGTGTCTGTGCTGCGTCTACTTGAGGCGTGCCCTAGATCATTCTATTTATAGGCATGCCACCTGACAACTGTCATTCCTTCTAGAAACCCTAATCATTAATAAATATTCAGAAATCATAATACAAAATATACTAAGTGTAAAACAGGTCTTCGGGTAGACATTGTGTCTCTTAGCATCTTCGAGTAGACCTGGTAACCTTGAAGTTTGCTGGTGAATATTTCTCCGGTGTAACATCCCGTTTTATCGTTTCGGTTAATAACATGAAAACATGAGTTATTATGAGTCGGGCTAGTGTTGGGTAAATAGATACGGGTTATGGACTTGGATTAAAAAGGGAAAGAAGAAAAGACCATGGGCTTAAGCCCATGATCCATAATATATATAAACCTTAATTACCAATTAATTCATTCATTTCACATATTCCATACACCACCCAAAACACACACTTAAGCTCTCTCTCTAGTTTCTCTCTTTTCTCTAGCCGAACCAAGAAGGAAAACCGATCCCGACCTGAGGTAATGATAGTATGATGTTGTATGGATCCAAACCCGCTAGATTTAGTTGCGAAACGACGAGCCGACACCCTTAAACCGTTAAAGTCATGAGATCTGGGTGGAATCGGGTATAAACTGAACAAAAGATGAGCTTAGGGGTCACCCTAGCTCAGATCTGGATCAAACGGGATGAAAAACAGTGAAAAATGGGGGAAAACGAGTGAGATCATGTTTTTCTGGCGAGTCGCGGTTTTCCGGCGACGACGGCGCCGGAAAGCCGGATGGCTGGTACGAGGTTAGGGTTAATGTTAGAGAATGTTCTGACATTCTCTGACCTAAACCTAGTTTGTTAACGAGAAGTTAACGAATGAGTCTTAATTCGTTAACGGAGGTTTAACGAACTAGCATTAATTCGTGAGTTAATTCGTTAAAGAAAGAATGACGAACTAGCACCATTTCGTTCGTTATGAGGACCCATTCGTTATGAGGACTAGTTCATCATGAGGTCCAATTCGTTATGAGGACCAGTTCATCTTGAGGTCCAATTCGCTATGAGGACCAGTTCGTTATATATACCGATTCGTTATAATAGTCAGTTCGTCATGAGTAACGAATGAGTTCATTCGCTAAGGACCCCATTCGTTAAGAACTGGGAAACGAACAAGAAGTTTAATAAAATGACAGAATGGTCCCTGGACTTAGATAAGAATGATTTAATTATATAGAAGCCCCTGGACTTTATTAATATATGAAAGATACCTTTAAAAGGTTAACGAGTAACGATTAACTAACCGATTAACGAATCAATGAAGTAAAACTGGCTTAGACGCTTAAGATTAATTAAGTAAACGATAAGAAGGGCTAGCGCAGTATTTAATATTATGTTTATTAAAAGGTTAGTCGTGCACAGCTCAAGAAAGGAATAACCATAAACAGTGAACGTAACCGAATTTAGGTGAGTTTCTGTTGGTGCATGATGCCAGTAGTTCAGTATCTCGTGTTTATTTATGTCTGTAATCGTTTAAATTGTTCGTTTTGTTTTGAACGTGTTAAGTTTGGTTTGTTTTTAAGCGAACTTGGGAAAGAAGCGAAGTTAAGACAACTTCGCTTAGCATGTTAGGCGAAGTTGTCGTGATATATATATTCCTAACTTCGGCTTCTTTGGTGAGAACTTGAACGGCTGTCTTTTATGACTTTGAGTGTCACGTATTTGTTCTTTGGTTTACCCCTTGGCAATATAACAAGTATTTTCTTCTATGCTAGTGTGTTTGATTATCTTTAACGTATTTATCGTCTTAGCACTCGTATCGTATACGTAGGGGATTCCGCACCCTCGTGTTACGAGACACTCCTTTGTAGATCCGGCTGTGAACCTACAATTGGTATCAGAGCATTTGCTTGTTATTGTGTGGTTCAGGATTATCACACGTGTGTTAAGATTGTTCCGTTAGACTATTCACGGAACCGTTTTTCGTTAAGATACACCGCTTTTTGTCATTTCCTCTACGATACTCATCAATTGAACTTCCCAACACCCTCGCAGCCTTCAATAACAGCCGTGTCAAACCTGCAAAAACCCTAGCCAAGTTGTCGAACCCAAACTAGGGTTTTTCAGCGAAGATATAGGTTTTAGGCGAAGTTGGTGGATAAGCGAAGTTTAAGGATAGCGAAGTTGTAAGTTGTAGTGAAGTTAGTAGCTGCGAACTTAGTAAGTGTGCGAAGTTATCATCTAGCGAAGTTGGTAGCAGGCAGCGAAGTTGTTCCATAGCGAAGTTAAAATTAACTTCACTCAGCACTGTTCACAGAACACGATATTTGGATTCTAGGTCTTGTTTCGTACAAATATGACTTCGATAAACATAACTGAATTGGTAAAAATGGAGGTTGAAGCTAGTTCAGCAACTAAAGCTCCAAAACTGCTTAAAGGTACATATTTCGTTGCATGGAAAGATAGGTTTGAACAGTATGTGAAGTATCAAGATGCAAAGATGTGGGTCTGCATTCAAGATGGGTACATTCCACCGACTACTGAGTTCGAAGGTCGAGAGAAAATTAAGAAGTATAGTAAGATGGAGGATGATGAAAAGAAAATGTATGAAGCATAAAGTAAAGCACATGCAGCCATTACAATGGCACTTCCTCAAGAGATTCTCCATACTTTCAAGAAGTACAAAACTGCTCGGGAACTGTGGGAAGCACTTGAAAATCGCTATGAAGGAAATGTTGGTATTCGTACCTCCAAAACAAAGCTGATGAAAACTCAATTCTCTGTATTCAAGTATCTGAAAAATGAATCACTGGATGACATCATAACACGATATTATCACCTGATGACCGAGTTAGATAACTACTCCATTGAATACAAGGAAGAAGAAATAGTGGAAAAGCTTCTAGATGCTCTCCCACCAAAATGGGAGATGTACACAGTTCTGATGAGAGAAGATAAAGATTTTGAGAGATTTGACTTGGAGAAGGTGGTTAATAAGTTACGTAATTTTGAACTTAACATGGTTTGAAAGGAGACGCCTACTGATCAGGTTCAGGATCCGGGAATGTATGGTGCAAAAGGGTTTCCAAATCAGAATCAACTGCGTATTACTCAGGAGGTGAACCAAACTATACACAAGATGGTCATGTGGTGATGAATATGGATGGTGACATATGCTTTGTAGCGGGTGGAAGTAGTTCGTCAAAAACTCAATCCACAGCTAATGCCTCTAACAAAAGTTACTCACAGATGCCTATGAGTGTGAAAGCAGCTGAGCAACAATTTGCTCTTTATGCATCTTTCATCGCCTCATATGAGAATTACATCAACGGAAAGATTGTCGACCCTGAAACCTTGGATGAAGATTATGATCAGATAGATGCTGATGACATAGAGAAAATGGATCTGCAGTGGCAAATGGCAATGATTGTGAGAAGGGTGAAAAGATTTATGAAGAAGACTAGTAGAAAATTCGTTGGAGAGAGACTGGGTTTCGACAAGTCAAAGGTTTGCTGCTACAACTGTCAACAAAATGGGCACTTTGCTAGAGAATGTACGAATGAAAGAGTCGTACGAAATCAGAACAGGCCTACTCAACAGAGTGGAAGTGGAAATGAAATCAAGGCTATGGTATCTCAGCAGAACGGTGGGTATAACTGGAATATACAAGTTGAAGAGGTAATCGAACAGGCAAATCTGTTAAACATCGAAACTGGAAGATGTGACAAAGAGTCGGAGGAGAATCAAGCATACATGGCATAAGTGAACGATCAGCTCTCAGAGGTATGTTCTGAATCTCAGTGTGAACAATGTGAAAAACTGTCTGATCAATTGAAAGTGTTAACTGATCAGTTTGTTAGTTTGGACATTGAATTTAAAAAATTAAAAGAAGAACATCACTATTCTAAAACTAAAGAAAATAGCTACTCGGTAAAAATAAAAGTTAGTGAAAAAGACATCAGAAGCCTTAAAGCCACCCTAGCTGAAAAAATACAAGTAATTGATCTTAGCTATGAAGTGTTAGAAGAAAAAACCAAACTACTGTGCGAAAATATATATAAATATATATATATATAAATAAAACACAAGTCGCAACTAAGCTTTAAAAACCAAACAATCTATTCTAGTTCACACAAACGGCAAGTGTACCGGTCGCGTATAGCACAGATGAGGAAAGTCCGGATATCGAACTCGAAGGCACGTGAAACCGTTTATAATCACTAAACTCTAACCAAGACTCACCAAAATATTTAATTGATTTTTTTTATTTATTTGATTTAACTACTTAACTTAACTAAGTGAAAACTTTTGACAAAACTTCGGAAACTTTGACTGCAGTGATAAAAACGTCTACCTAGGTAAGAATCATATTGAAGGAGATGACAAGGCAATGGATTGAAAACTCTCACGACACTGGTTCTAAAGGATGACACAACTAAGATTCGCTCAAGAAGGTCAGATTACCTCTCGGTCTCACTAACAAACTCTAACTTATCTTAGTTGATTTTAAGAACAAACCGTGAAAACAAATTATTAACGTGTTCTAATGCCGACTCACCTCTCAGTCTCACCGCCACACTAGATTAATGGAAACGAATACTACGCAACCAAGGATAGAGGAACAATTCAACTTAACTTAAACTAGACCAACTAATCGCTTAAGCACCCAAACCCGACAAGAACAAAACCCGCTCTCGCGCGATCTTAATTCTAACAAGTAAAAGTAATGAGACGAGTTTACTTCTTATCACCTCTCGGTCTCTAAAAAGGTGTTTCACAACTGATTTTATCTAATTAATTTATCCACTTATCCCTACGGTTGTACTTCCCGCAAATAAACCCTAAACACAAAGTAAAGAGCCTTAAACATGCAACAACTAATCAAAACCGATTCAATTAATTAAAGCACGAGGTTATTAGGTATAATCAAACAAAACACAGCCACTAAACACAATCTAATTTACTGTTAAATCAAAATTTACATTAACAATTTAAGCCATGATCATTAACAATCCATATTACTAGTCAAAACCTAACAATATTCATCAAACCTAGGTAGAACAAACAAGATTAGCTACTCATTAAGTTTGGACAGAAGCATACATTCGAATTAAACATCATATAACTCATCATAAACATAAGAAAACTCATTCAATGATCAAGAACAATCAAACACAAATCAATCTCTAAGTAACTTTCAAAACAATCCAACAAAAAGATCAAACTAAACAAGTTAGGGTTCTTGAACAAGAAACAAAGTTTAAAGATGATTACTGAAGGTTTATGAGCTGAGTTTATGGATTTTTAAGACCTTTAGCTGCTGTATAAAACCCTCCTTGGTTTTCTTTTTCTCTTCCAGCCGTCCAAAACCACCAACCCTAGCCGCCACAAGCTTTTTCTTCCTTCTCCTTGCTGCTGCCGATCGCAATCTGCCTAGGGGGTTGGGGCTGCTGAATTTCGGGATTTAGGGCTGTTCAATGGCAGAAAATTAAGTTAATTAACTTAATATAATATCATGTAAGGCTTCTAACTTGTGGGCTTGGGTCGGGCCTTGAGTTGTAGTTTTGAAACTTGACCAAAAAGGCCCCTAGAATCTTCCAACTTAACTCTTTTTTACCATCTTTCAAAAACCTACAATTAACATTTAAACTTTGTAAATTATTGCACTTAACCCCCAATACTTTCATAAAATAAACAATTAAGCATAAAAACCATGATAAAATCATAAGGAAAGTAAGTGTGTTTTACAACACATCACAAACTAATAGCTGAAAAAGATAAACAGATTGCTGATTACCAGGTAAAAGTGGTGGAACTGAACAGGAAAATTGAACAATTTAGAAATTCTTCGGCGATGCTGGACCACATTATAAGTGTTCAACGTTCCCCAATTAAGAAAGAGGGAATTGGATTCACTGAAGCCCCACCACCATATAATAATAACTATACTTATAATCCTAGTAATCAGCAATCTGTGAATGTTGAAATTAGTCAGAAAGTTCCAATCAAAATCTCTACTAAAGAAACTAAAGTTAATGAGAGTGAAAGGAGTCAGACAAGTTCTGATGTCACAAGTTCTGTCTCATCAAATTCGGACAAACAGTCTGAATCAGGTAAGATAAAATAAGAGGTTGTGTTACTAAAGCGGGGGGAGAACTATAAGTTTGACGAAAAGAAATCTTCCCTAAATCCGTTTGTTCCACCGTATGTGAGACAAACTGACAGTAACGCAACCTCATCATCTACAACAACTTTTGACTCAAATGTTCAGAAGAACACAAGTAAATCGGACAGAAGTTGTTTTAGATGTAACAGAATAGGACACTTTGTCAATGACTGTCCTTTGAAACAGAGGAAATCTAGAAATATGAGGCCAACTGAAACTGAGAATAAAACGAATACTAAATATGATGCTGGTAAGAATGCTAACACATCAAATTTCAATCATTGGACTAATCCAAGATTTCAAAGAAACCAGTCTCATTTTTTCACAGTGAATTACCAAACCAACAATTACAATTCCATTAATGCTAGAAATTCACGAAGGTTTGGATGGCCTCATAGTCAATCATCTAGAAATTTTCCTTTCAGATCAAATGGAAACTTTCCTCAAAGGAACGTTGGGAAACCAAGTTACTGGATGCCGGATAACAGGTTTAATCAACCCAGGGCTGTAAACAATATGTGGGTTGTTGACAGTGGCTGTTCCCGGCACTTGACTGGTAACAAGAAATTGTTACGTGATTAGAGGACTGTTCAAGGAGGAAGGGTTAGTTTTGCGGGAGAAAGTGGAGGAAGAATTACTGGTGTTGAAACTGTGACTAATGGGAGAATAAAGTTGGAAAAAGTTAATTTTGTGGAAGAATTGAAGCACAACCTTTTGAGTGTCTCTCAGATTTCTGACAAAGAATACACCATTCATTTTACTAAAGATGAGGCACTCGTGCTTTATCCTGGTTTCATGATTCCTGAAACCTGGATCGTGATGAAGGCTCCAAGAGAAAAAACACCTATGTAATGGATATGCGGTCAACCGAGATGGCAACGGAAGAGTCATGTCTTCTGTCAAAAGAAACAGAGTCTGAGTCAGAGCTGTGGCACCGAAGAATGGGTCACATTCACCTTCGTAAGATGAACTACATTGTCAAGAATGGGCTAATACTTGGGGTTCCATTGAAGAACTTCAATTTTGAAGACCAATGTGTGTCATGAAAGAAAGGAAAACAGCACAAGAAGCCACATCACTCCAAGAAAGTTAACTCAATTGTCAGCACCTTGGATTTGCTTCACATGGATCTCTTTGGTCCCGTGAATGTAAGAAGTCTGGGAGGAACGTCATACTGTTTGGTGGTGAATGTTGATTAATCGTGGTACTCTTGGGTCTATTTTCTGAAGGAAAAAGATGAAACAGTTCAGTTGGTAATTAACCTGATTACCAAGGTGGAAAATATTGTTGGGAGAAAGGTTAAGTACACAGAAGTGATAATGGTACAGAGTTCAAGAACTATCAGATGGAGATGTTTTGTTTGCAGAAAGGGATAGAACATCAGTACAGTGCCCCATATACTCCGCAACAAAATGGATTAGCTTAAAGGAAGAATAGAACTCTAATTGAAGGCACCAGGACCATGCTGGCAGATGCTAAACTTCCCGTGGTGTTCTGGGCTGAGGCTGTTGCTACAGCCTGCTATATCCTTAATCGTGTTTTAACTGTTAAAAGATTAAATAAGACCTGTTATGAACTTATGCATGGTAGAAATACAAATTTGAAAGGTCTTGAACCTTTTGGGTCCCATGTTCGATATTAAAGACTAACTCTAAATTTGGTGAGAAAGCTGACGAAGGTATCTTAGTTGGCTATGTTGTCGGGACACCCAACAGAAGAGTCTTTAATCTATCAAACATTAAGGTTGAGGTGGTCTGTAACATTGACATTACTAGTTACAAATCACCTAGGCCTAGCATGGGACCTGCAGAGGCTTTCGACTATGATAAGCTATTCAAATCTTTTAATGTGCCTTATTTGGATTTTGCAGACATAGATGAGAAAATGGCAACACAGATGCTGCTTGATGAAGAGGAGGCCATCAAGCACACTCACCAGCCTCGTCAAGTGCGGTTGAAACTCCAGCTGTCTCAAATGAAGATGAATTCTACAATCCATTTCACACTCAGCATCACTCTGATGAACTCTCTCACAATATTGAGAATGATCTGGAAGTTGGTCCGGTACAGACTACCAAAACTCACAAGAATCATCCTTTAGAAAATGTGATCGGTAATCCTTCTGATGGTGTACGTACTAGAAGAAGTTTGGACGAAAACACATGTGTGTATGCAAGAATTAAAGACACCGGTTTTATAAATGAATGCTTGTACGCCTGCTTCATCAGTCAGATAGAACCAAAGAATTATCAAATGACACTGAAGGATAGCTCGTGGGTTGAATCCATGCAGGAAGAACTGGCACAGTTTGAAAAAATGAAGGTATGGCAATTAGTTGAAAAACCAAAAGATGTGAACGCTATTGGTACAAAGTAGGTTTTCAAGTGTAAGAGAGATGAGAAGGGAGTTATAATTCGCAACAAGGCAAGGTTGGTAGTTAAAGGGTTTAATCAACAGGAAGAAATCGATTACAATGAAGTGTTTGCTCATGTGGCAAGATTGAAGGTAATTCGACTGTTTCTGGCGTTTGCTGCACACAAAGAGATGAAAGTGTTCCAACTGGATGTTAAAAGAGTGTTTCTTAATGGAAAAGTCGATGAGGTGGTATATGTAGAACAACCTCGGGGTTTCCCTGACCCAGATTTTCCTGATCATGTGTACAAACTGAGCAAAGCATTATATGGCCTACATCAGGCACCTCGAGCCTGGTATGCAACCTTGTCAGATTACTTGCTAGAGAATGGGTTTGAAAGAGGGAAGATCAACTGTACTTTGTTTGTAAAAAGAAAAATGGTGATTTTCTTCTCGTCCAGGTCTATGTGGACGACATTATCTTTGCTGCCTCACGAGTCTCTATGTGTTAGGAGTTTGAAGCAGTCATGAAGAAAAGGTTTGAGATGAGTGCTATTGGCGAATTAACTTTCTTTTTGGGTTTACATGTAGATCAAAAGAAGGATGGCATTTTCATTCATCAAACTAAGTATGTTCACGATGTGCTTAAGCGCTTTAAGATGGACGATAGTACCCCGTTTGACACTCCAATCTGCGTCAACCACAAACTGGGTGCTGATTCCGACAGTGATGAAGATGTGGATCCCACTCATTATCGGGACATCATAGGTTATTTAATGTATTTAACTGCCTCTAGACTCAGATTATGTTTGCAGTGTGTCTTTGTGCTCGTTTTCATGCCAACCCAAAGGAATCGCATATGAAGGGAATGAAGTGGATCTTGCGATATCTTAAAGGAAAGCCCAAGTTGGGACTCTGGTACTCGAAAGGGGGATAACTGGATTTGGTTGCTTTCACCGACTCTGACTATGGAGGTTGCAATCAGAATAGGAAGTCAACAACCGATGGATGTCAGTTTCTCGGAGGAAGATTGGTGTCGCGGCAGTGCAAGAAGCATGCCTCTGTAGCCATATCCACCTGCGAAGCAGAATACATGGCAGCATCTAACTACTGCTCCCAGGTTTTATGGATACAACAACAAATGCGCGATTATGGTCTGAATTTCACTCAAACTTCTATTTGCATTGATAACACTGCTGCTATCTCAGTAACTAACAATCCCGTTAAACATAGTAAAACAAAACATATTGACATTCGTCATCACTCTATACGGGATTGTGCTGAGAAGAAATTAATTGTTCTTGAAAAGGTTGATTCACTGGATAATTTTGCCGATCTTTTTACAAAAGCGTTTGACCGATCCCTTTTTCAAAACCTTGTTGAGCTTAATGGGATGATCAATCCCGAGTAACCTTGTTTTTCGTGATTCTTTTTTTCTTAAAAAAAAAACATCACTATCGCTTAAAACTATGTCGGTTGCTCAAGTTTGATGGACATATTCCATGAATATGTTTGGTCCTTAAATCTACTTGTAGACTATAAGGATAGCCATTAGCCAGATAACTGAAAGCGACTGGGGCGGTTATGATGGGTTTTTATTCTTTCGCTGAAAATTAGTCGATTATACTTAGTCGGAGGGACACATATTTATATGTGGTTGGTCCTGCTGATCCACTGGATCTTCAGGATAGCCGTTTACCTAAAGACTTTGACTTGATCGGGGTGTTTGAATTTAATTTTTTTTAGGGAAATGATATATTTTTTCAGTCTATAACTTCGAAAGAAGTTTAATTATTGGTGTTATATATGAAAATCGATCCAACCTTGGAAAGTGATAGATAAACTGATTTTGTGTGCCTAACTGGTGAAGTAATTAGGCCTAAAAGACTCTAGAACAGTCATTGTATGTTATGGTAGCTTTCTATGGTGCGTAAAAGTTAAAGTGATACAAACTAAATCTTCTCGATTTACTGTGGAGAGTCATTTTGAGCTGTGCATGTCTCCACATACATCTCTCCGAATGATATGCAGAAAAGTGATTACCCAGTCATACACGAGCCCGTGAGTGTTCTGATTTCCGCGAAGTTAGTGTTATGTTTTTGCAGTGATCCAGATTCAGGAGTTGCAGTTGTATTCTTATTGTACAAAAAAAAAACATTAATTATTATTGTCGTTAAAGCCTGATGAAGACTATATGTTTACAAATATCAAGAGAGCATAATTCAAAGTCGAAGCGAGTTTGGGAAGATGAATCGGAGAGTTTTACATGCGAATATTAATTGATCAGACACTACGGGTCGAAGTTAATTCGGGGTGACTAGGGGAAAGCCAAATACGCTTTGAGAATAGATAGGAGGCATCACAATCTCTCATGTGATGTCCATCTAAATTTTGAGCTTAATTGAAACTAATCTGTATCACAGAAGCAATGAAAACCATACTAAGTTTTATACCTACCTACAACCTGTTTCTCTATGTCATAATACCGCTGAACATGGATCTGTGTGACAACCTCTTAATCAGTATGATTGCTGTTCGGATCTTTTCTAAAAACATGTAGGGTTCGATCAAGACTGAAATTTGATCCTGTCCTTTTATTTAACTTTTGTTATGTGTTTTGTCTTATGGTTTGCTTTCTTATACACTTGGTTACTTGTTTTTGATCTTTCATTCTTAATTTTATTTAACATTTTTATGGGCGAAGTTGACTATGGTTTGACTGTGGGCGAAGTTGACTGAAGAGCGAAGTTGACTAATGGGGCGAAGTTACCCTAACTTCGCCCCTGGGGTTTTCCAAAACTATAAATGACGAGACAGTGGTCAAAATTGGTCAAAAACTTATATACTCTAAACCCTCGGCGAATTATACATCGAATCAAACAAAATTTTTATCAGTTATTAATCCGCAATCTAGGTTCGTCTGATCATTATGACTCAGAATTCAACTTAAATGTTTGTTAATATGGTCCACAATATCATGATTTGAACTCGTTTATTACCAAACCCTTAGTCTCTGGTCGTGTCGTTTGAGTGTTGTTTGGATAATGAAAGGGTGGTAATAGCCCTAATCGCAATTCGCGATGCACCTGTTAGACCTCCGATTGTCTTTTCCACACACAAATCGCGTGTTCTTGATGAACCGCTTGTGCAGCGAAGTTAGGGTTTCAGGCGAAGTTATATCTTCGCCAGTCTCTTAACATCGCTACAGATATAACTTCGCATGTACCATGAAGGGCGAAGTTGTAACCTATTGCCATACGAGTCTGATTTTATTCGTTTAATTTGCAGATATGGCTGCTGTGGCAGGTGCCGGTGGAACTGGTGGAGACAAAGGAGGAGGTGATAAGAGAAAATTCTTTCCTGGTCACAATATGTACATTACCTTGGATCCGGATAGCCGTGGAACTGAGGGTTTTCGAGAGATCATCACTTTTCTCATTCGCTCACGTATTTTCCATGCTATTACAACTACTCTTCCGATATCACGTCCAAATATTGAAGATTTCTGAAACACGGTTGAGTATGACTGTCGTGTTGACCCACCAGTGATGCGTGCCACTGTCAACAATCAAGTGGTACATTTTTCGGCCAATCAGATCAGGGAAGCTTTACAATTCGGGGTTGAAACAACTGAGGACTCTACTGAGTTTTCTGCTACATTTAGAAATGGTGTGTTTCTTCGTATGGGGTACTCGGGTCCTTTGGAGGATTCTCAGAGGAGAAAGGGGTTTTTTATTGGATCAGTGGCGGTTTTTAATGCATGTGATGATTGTTTGCATGTCTGGTCGCAAGGCTGGTACAGATGGTATGGGTGCGACGATGCAATCTGCTATGACTGCTTTGACTTACAACAAGCCTTATAGTTTTAGCCAGATGATATTTTATGAGATTGATCGTCAGTGACGCGCAGTGGCACGAGAACGATTTTTGATGTACCCTCGATTCTTACAGATGATTCTCAATCATGTTGCTCAAAACTTGCCACAACGTCGTCCGATCTCTTACGTAGAGAGTATAAAACAAGAGGATTTTTGCACAATGTAAGTCATCGACTGCACGGAGCAACCCTGAAAGACGTCCTAGGCACACCGCCTTGTTTGGGTATTTGGTGAATCCTGATTATGTTGCTCCTTCAGATGATGAGTTTAATGATCCAGTCCCGCAACAAGCTGATGTTCCTCAACCACCTCCTGTGGTTCAACCAGCACCCGTATTACAACAAGCTCCTCTTGCTGATACAGATGCAGCTCCTGCAGATCAGGAAGATCTTGATGTTACCTTTGGTGGAAATGATTTCTTTGATATGGGTACGGTAGATCCTATTGACCTTCCATCCTCAACGGCAGCGGTTTCTGGTATGAATGTGGGTCCGTCAGTTGCAGCTGTGGAGGATTCTGAGGAGACTTTATCAGATTCCTCTACTGATGATGTTGTTGAAGCCCAACGAGTTCTTGTAAGGCAAGAAAAACTCCATGGAAAATGAAAGAAAGACTCAGATGATAGTGAGTCGGACTTTGAGGATGAATTGTATAAAGTGGTACGTCGGTCAAAGAAAGCAAAGGTTGGTGAAAGTTCAAAGGTTGTCCGTTTCTCTCCGCCATCGTTATCTGGTATGTCTATGTTACCTACTTCTTCGGCTGTTCCTTTGCCGGTAACCTCGAGTGTACCTTTGGTGACTGTATCGTCATCTTTTGGCATTTCTCCGACCACGTTCCAGTTCTCAGGACCGCAGATTGCTTCTTTGCCACCTCCTACTCTTACTCCATCAGAAGTGGTTGCTAGATTTGTTGAGTCCACACTGGTAGCGACTGCTGGGTTATCTGTCTCTATGCCACCCCCAATTACTACTCAAACTACACCCGATATTCCTGCAAGCTTGGAAATTCCACCACTGTATGCTCAGGATACCTCTCACATGAACTTTGATTTTGATTCAAATTTGTCTGATTCAGAGAGGACTGCAGCTCTTGAGAGGGTGGTTGCTGAACAGTCACGGGTGAATTATTCAGTCTCATGCTATTAATCGTCTAGTGGCACAGAATCAGCTTCAAACTGCACTGCTTGTTGAGCATGGTAAGATGTTTGATCAGCTTAAGAAGTTCTTAGCATCTCAGGGGGAGTCGAGTTGCAAGGGTGATGAGTTAAGAACGAAGAAAAGACAGGACAGAGACGATGATCCCAATGCATCTAAAGATGTAGGTGGTGAGTTGCCATGAACTGAACAAAATCTTGGGACTTCCACATCTCAGGGGGAGTCTGCTGGTCCGTCAGGCAGTACAAGCGATGAGACAGTGGTTGTAGATGAAGAGAATGAGTCGGAGAATGATGATGATGAGTTGGTTGATGATGTGCTGACAGTTAGTGAGATCGAGAAAATTGGGGAACAGATTGAAATTGAAAGTGAATTAGAGGAAGGAGAGATAGTGAATGATGATGTTGAGCATGATATTCCAAGTGTTGATGAAGTAAAGTTGGGTCAAGATAATAATGTGATGGGTGATTCTGAGTGGGAAGAGCAGCCAAGATGGAAAGAAGGCTGTGCTCTATGGTTTTTCAAGACAAAGAAGCCAGTGGTACCGACAATGTTCAAGAAAAGTTACAATATCAAGGGATACGCTGAATCAAAGAAAGGTATTAGTTGCTGGTTATATGATGAACAGTTGAAGTTGTTTGTGATAAAGCGTTATGATGGGATTCAATATTTTAAGAAGGCATTGAGATCGCTCAACACCTTGCCTGAGTGTGAGGTAAGAGATTTGGCTCGTTTGAGATTAAGAAATAGAAGTGATGATGATTTTGCAAGATGGGTTGGGAAGATTGTGTGGAAGGAAAGTATTAAGGAGAAAAAGTTTGAGTCATTGAAGCCTTAGAAAGGGAAGTTAGTGGAAGATAAAGAACGGGGAATGCGGGCTGATGGAAATCCCTGGATGGTGATGAAGTATAAGCCGATTCGTTGCTTGAAAGAGGTTCCTATGAAGCTGATGCCTAAGGATGTATTGAAGGATCTCAAGTGGTGGTATGTTGATTGTAAAACTGCTGAAGCATTGATGGAAGATGAAGACGAGAAGGAGATTCTAAGAGTGTATGATCCAATGCACTTGGTTAATTTGTCTCAAGCTGATTTGCAGGTACTCAATGATAATCTATATTCCTGCGTGGAAAGACGAAGCAAAGAAGTACCAGCGGGTGGTCTCTGTTTGTGTAAAACAGGGAGTTCATGCTTGAAGATGGTGGTACGTGATTTTTGGATTACATGACACGAGAAAGATGTTAGAGATATGAAGCTACTGCCAAGGGGGAGTCTGTTGGTGCATGATGCTAGTAGTTCAGTATCTCGTGTTTATTTGTGTCTGTAATCGTTTAAATTGTTCATTTTGTTTTGAACGTGTTAAGTTTGGTTTGTGTTTAAGCGAACTTGGGAAAGAAGCAAAGTTAAGACAACTTCGCCTAGCATGTTAGGCGAAGTTGTCGTGATATATATATTCCTAACTTCGGCTTCTTTAGTGAGAACTTGAACGGCTGTCTTTTGTGACTTTGAGTGTCACGTGTTTGTTCTTTGGTTTACCGCTTTGCAATATAACAAGTATTTTCTTCTATGCTAGTGTGTTTGATTATCTTTAATGTATTTATCGTCTTAGCACTCGTATCGTATACGTAGGGGATTCCGCACCCTCATGTTATGAGATACTCCTGTGTAGATCCGGCTGGGAACCTACAGTTTCTAGCTCCACTTCCTTGTTATGTTTTCGGGGCTGTGTGCATACTCGATGTGATAGTTAATACACTTACCTTAAGTGGTAAGTGTATGCCATGTATGATCCATGTAAGAATGAATGCTTGACGGTGCGTCAACGATCTTCGGATATTGCATGTACCGCCAGTTGGTAGTTTAAATATATGATTGCTATATATGATGTATGAATGATGTATGTATGTATGTTATATCATGTATGATGAATGCTTGATAGTACATGAACGATCTTCGGATATTGCACGTATTGTTAAGGAAAGTATGTAAAGAAAGGTATGGTATGGTTGCACGGAATAAAGGGACCAGACCCTAATAATATCTGTGAGGATACGGACCAGACCCTAATAATAATATCTGTGAGGAAAGGAATAGACCCTAATAATATCTGTGAGGGTAGGGACCATACCCTAATAATATATGTGATGTTGGGGACCAGACACTTATAATATCTGTGAGGTTATAGGGCAGAAGGCTCTTAAAGTAGTATGGATAGTTATGTATGTACTATAAAGGTAAAGAAAGTATGAAGAATGAATGTATGAACGTATGTAAGAAAGTAATGTGAACAGGTTAAGTATGAATGGTGTACACACCTTTGGGCATGTGTGCAAGTATATGAACTGATTGTATGTTGCTTGATTATCTAGAACTCACTCTACGCAGCTGACTTTTAGTATGCACGCAGGTGAATAGATTGCAACAGCTAGCTTGAGGGAGACACATGGCTGGATTGGAAGAGGCTGGCATTTGAAGATCTGTCTTGATGTTTTGAATAAGATATTTTAAATTATGTTTTAAAGACAAGTTATGTTTGAAGTTTTATTTATTCCGCGAAAGTTTAATTTAACTCTAATATTTAGAACTGTGTTTATGAGTAAATCCAACGTCCAAAGTAGGCCGCCGGTAATAGGGCCTTAAATCCGGGTAGACTTTACTTGGAGTATTTTTTCACCTAGTGACGTGAGGTCGAAGACTCACTATAAAATAAATCGAATACAACTAGTTAGATGGCAGTAAGTGGGTATCGAACACAGGGAGTTAGTGGAATATGTATTACTAAGTAGCTTTTAATTAAACTATATTAAACTAAGTGCAAAAGTAAATTCAGAGAGTTGGTAGTTTGGTTTTGATTAACAAAAATAACTAAAACACTAAACGAGTTTTAAACAATATAAGAAACAATGCTCTCTCCCGATTTCAGGTTTTCAATATTGATAATGTTAATGTTTACTTTTGGGATGAACTACATAGACATAATTCATGAAAGTGAGTTTGAAAGTGATCAAAGAGGACTAAGTACTTGGATTATAAAAAACGCAGATTATCACTCAATAATCAATGTAATATAGTTAACCCTAATTCCTTATACTAAATCTCGATTGCCTATGGCACCAAGAACGGATAGTCAAGAACACGAATTTATACTATACTAACAATTACAAGGCAAACTCACAATCACCATAGTAATACAATCAATTGATAAAATTACTATCCCACAAATAACATAAACAATTCACAAATAGTCAATTGAAACTTTACAATTCGGGAGAGAACATAAAGAGTACTAGCCGCTCATCATTCGATTCATCATCGCATCAATTAAAGTATGTTGATGAATCTAAAATACCAATTTAACGATTACAATCACCAAAATAAAGTACTTGCACTCCCAAAATCGTCCTAGAGGTGTTTAGAATGAAAGATAGATAAAAAGATATGAAAAAGACTAAATATATCAAGAGAATCGAGCAGTTACGACCCACACCGTGGGTCAGGGTGTATTTCTGTATAAACTGAACCGTGGCCCACGGTCTCTACCGTGGGCCACGGTGGGCTTCACGGTGGGACAGAGGCCACGGTACGGTGGCCTCTGTCCCATTTTTGTTACATTGGACCGTGGCCCACGGTCTGAACCGTGGGTCATGGTGGACTTCAGCCTCGCCTTCCCGTTTCCACATGTTTTGACCTCTCTTAAATCTCCGGTTCCTTAGGTTTCTTCGTTATACATCATAATAGCCCCGGAACTTCCGTTGAACCTACAATTCACCAACAACACCGTAGTTATCTAATTCCACAAGATAAACTAATTAAATACATGATTATTACGGTCTTTAAATCACTTAAGGGTTGTCCAATGGACCACCCGTCACATTCCCACACTTACCCGTTGCTTGCCCTCAAGAAATATCTCAACAGAAACTTTCTATTACATTCAACTTGTAGCCACCAATCTTACCGCAATTCCGGTTCAGTTAAGGTCCCAAGTCATACCCTATTCCCTCATTTTTATCGGGTGCACTAGTCCACTTGATGTTCCATTTAAACCATAGATTTCTAACCAAACCTAACATGCTTTCGATTTTTACCTATACATAACACACATTTACATATTACCCTTTTCTTGGTGATCATACATACATTTCTACAATTAATCAATTCTCCTCGCATACGCTTGTACAATCATCAAATCTCCACCTATGTAAATGCTTTGACATGAATGCAAATCAAGAGGGATTAAAAAGGGTTATAATGGGGCCAAGTGTAAGGGTATGGAAATGAATATTGAAAGTAGCTCAAGCGATCCGATCCGACTTATTACAAACAAACTAAGTAAACAATGAAATAAACAACTATATACATCACTAACATCATCATTTTTTTCATTTTTTTTGAACTAATATAATACTTGAACATTGCATACTTAAACATTGCAACTCTAATACAATCTTTTTTTAAGCATGATAAACATAATGCTTAACATATCTAATTGATAAATACTAAAACAATTACATAGAAACCTATTAAGTCGGATCGTTTCGCAATATAACGCCGGGTTTGATCAAATAAAAGAATAGGCCCAATAAAGTTTTCTAATGGAACCAACCCCCCGCCACTCTCATATCCATGCTCATATATGTAATGTATGAGCCCCAACCCCCCCCCCCCCCCAAATCCCACACTCTCGCTCATCCTGACGAGGGTTAACCTAAGTGCCTCTATCACTTTTGCACTCATGCCATGCTAAGATCTCGAAATGCACTAATTGTACAAGTTCTATCGGAGAATATCAACCATTTCACCAATCCTTGCTTTCTCAATTTTCAAGTATAAACGAACGTGTTATGCAAGTTATTACACCGAAAGCATGCTAACTTTGATTAGGCACATGTTATTTAGGGAATTGTGACCATGAAAAGGGACCAAAACTTTACCCCGTCATCTTACCATTTTCCGGTTTCTTTTGACACACATTTTTTTTATAAATTTTTAATTTTTTTCTGATTTTTTTTCTTTAATTTTAATTCTTTTTTACGAAATTTTTTAAAAATCAAACGAAAATTTCCTCATCCCCACACCTGGGATACATTGTCCCTAATGTACGGTTTTGAGAAAAATGAAACAAACTACTTCATAAACACAACCTTCTTTCCAACACAACCCAAAATACTTAATCATAAGTATTCCATCCTCCACCCATCCACCCAAAAACAAATAATAACACCAACAATAACAACTATACAAAAATATACGGAACAATGTTCACCTGGAATCACGAGGCTCAGTCAGTTATAAGGCGGGTGGGCCGACCCAAAGATAGATGTCATGAAATCTGAGAACTGGCCAAAGTTAAACGCCCCATCGCCGCCGCTGCTTCCTTCTTTTTGTGGTGGTGATGGTGCCATTGATTGCATCGGGTTGATCCACATGGAGTGATGAAGAGGTGGTTCAGGATAGCGTACCGAACCGTCATACGGAGGTAGAGTCGTGTAATCTACAATTTGTGATCGGTACAACCAGTTCACCTGCATGCCATTGATCATGCATCCTCTGATTCCTATCATCCAAGTATCTCATTTTCATCTCATGCTATCGCCAATAAGCATTGGCACGGTTCCACATCTCTAACCTGTCGTGCCTCTCTTTTTTGGCCCGTTCAGCATAGGCCCCCATAAAGGTCTGATGGTCAAATAATGCACTCGAATCATCCGACCAATTCTCATACGTGGAAGGCCTATGCCTTTCCACCACCTCATTCATTGACCGTACATGGGCCCAGTTGTTACCATACGAGTCATACCCAGCTGAATAATCCCAACCCCCCGTGTTGGGAACTGCTGCCACCAACCCACATCCATGTAATCGGGTTCACCTACCTCTTTCACCTGTTCTATCACATCATCTTCCTCCTATGTTTCCACATCTTCTTGAATCACTCTACATCTCACTCTATCACACACAAGCTCGTGATGTCTATCAGTTTTTGTGTATACCCACCCCCAGCAAATCAGATAACTTGAACTCTTTGAATACCATGGTCATTCCCACCGAATCCTCATTTATCACCCCATGATTCTTTATTAATGTTGTGATCAGTCGACAATGCGGATTAACTTCCGCTTATTGCTTTCCCCCGGCTGATCCAATGTTATGCATGACTAGATATCGGTAAGAAATAATGGACGTCCCGCACATTAATGCGTACAATACGGGAATATCGCAGTTCCGCACTATCAAAATATCTCCCCTTCGAGGCATCACATTTTACAAACAAATAGACATCAATAACTTTGCCTCAATCTTCAGATCATTTCTTTTAATCTGATCACCCGAACCTCCACCTCTTTTAAGAACCTTCTCAAGCATGTTGTGCCATTGAGGATGCTTGTCGGGACATTCAAATAAATCTTTGGTAGAAGGATACACATATGAGTTACTTGGTTTGGTGTCAAAAAGCGCGATATGGTTAAATGTATCAAATGACATTACCACTTCCTGTCCTCCCACCGTTCCAATTAATTTCATGTCATGCCCCTTCTCATAGGTGGGACATCTTAACGTGGACACCCACTCGTCAATATCTCTATCGTACAAAGTGTTAGTCTCTTCATCATAACACTTCAGAGCTGCTTCCCATCCTAAATCCTTAAATCTGTCAATTATCCCAAAAGCCTCAAACCCCAGATCAGTTACCTCTTTCTCGCACATGTATCCTTCGATTCTATTTCTCAATGTAGTCATCTTATCAATGAACAATTCGGCTTGCCATTCTAGTGCATATTTTGACAACACCCCACCTTTCCACGTGGGTTTCACCGTTTGTACTTGCACACGTGCTTGCTCTTCCTGCAATCTTTGCCTCTTTGCTTGGGCAGCTCGACCGCTAGAAGATGATGCCTTTCCCTTACCCTTGTCACAGTTCTACCCATCTACACACAACAAACTACCCACACAAACCAAGTTAATTCAACATAAACTTCCCCACACTTGCTTGTTACTATGGTTGTGAATAATCACTCATTAATCAATTTTACCAAAAATTTCAAGAATTTCTCCAACACATGATTTCCACATTATCAATATAACAATCATATATACCAAGAAATTTATTCACTATCCACAACCATAATGTACAACCATTCTACTAATTACTCAAACAAGCAAGTGGGTTTGTAGAAACAGTTATGAACAAGTTACAACTTCAATGCAATACACCATCAATAATGAAAATAAATTACATACATTGGTGTTGTAGAAGTTGAAGATGAAGAAAGCTTCAAAATAAACCAAAACCCACAAAATTTTCGGACTTATTTGTCCAAAATCGACTAGCAAAACAAGAGATTCTTTCAAATGGAATGATATAATTGAAACCCTTTTGAAATTCTAGTCAAAATAGACCCAAAAATCGGTTAAATTGGTTAAGATATGAGGAAGTTATGAGGGTTTGAAGTAGAGAGTTAGGGTTTGTAGAGATGGATTGTGAGGAAGAAGATGGGTTGAGTGGAAGTAAATAATGAGAAGTAGGTAAGTTATGTGGTGGAGATTGGTTAAAAATTGATTTTTTTCTTGTTTATTAAACCCAAACCCGGCTCCCATATGGCTGTCACGATCGAACCGTGGCCCACGGTTCACACCGTGGGTCACGGTGTACCTGGCTCTGTTCGCTGAAACTGGTTGGACCATGAACCGTGGCCCACGATTTACCCAGGTCTGTTTTCTGATGATAGTGGGCCGTGGCCCATGGTCTCCACTATGGGTCACAGTGTGAATGTGTCAAAA